>NW_026918585.1:0-142608 GCF_032062105.1 Saccostrea cuccullata | reverse complement strand
TCAAATTAAATTAAGTAAAATCTGAATGGATTTTATTTAAATCAATTTTCTTGATATACAATATTGTTGTTTTTCATATGAATCTGAATTAACAAATTAATCCAGCAATTATGACAAAAGACATGTTGACAGAGTTAAGTATTGATCTTTTTTTCTTTTTGAAATCAAATGACCAGTGAGCATTTGCCAAAAATATACAGCACTGTTCTGCCAAAAAATTAAAAAAAAAAAAAAAAAGCTACATCTTGTAGTGCCTGGCAAGTTATCTAATCAAAATAGACTTAGTTGGTTTTTTTTTTTTTTTTTTTTTTTTTGTAAGTGAATTAAAAATATGATATTTTAAATTAGTACTTTGAAAAAAAATTTTTCGTAAAGACTGGATGAAATATTTTAATTATTCATTTTTTGATAAATATACAGTATGACTGTTCTCTTTCATACAAATCTCAATGTACAGTCTCCAGCATTTATGTCGGAGAACTCTTTCGTAAAAGTTATGTACTGACAATTTCTTATCCAACGACTAATTTGGGTAAGCGAAAAACATGCTGAAAAAAGGAACAATCCTTTTTGACAGGTGAGTAATTTTATTTTTATTTGCAAGCATATTAATTTAAGGCTTCTTACTGGAATGAGAATTTACCTACACTAATATTGCACTGCACTACAATGTAATTTTTTATCGAACGACTAACTTGGGTAAGCGAAAAACATTCTGAAGAAATGAACAATCGTCTTTGACTGGTGAGTAGTTTTATTTTTATTTGCAAGCATATTAATTAATGCTTCTTATTGGAATGAGAATTTACCTACACTTACATTACACTGCACTACAATGTTAAGTCAAAGACTGAATGAAATATTTTTAATTATTCATTTTTTAATAAATATACAGTATGACTGTTCTCTTTCATACAAATGTCAGCTTACATGTACAGTCTCCAGCATTTATGTTGGAGGACTCTTTCGACAAAGTTACGTACTGATAAATTTTCATCGAACGACTAACTTGGGTAAGCGAAAAACATTCTAAAGAAATGAACAATCCTCTTTTGAGTAATTTTATTTTTATTTGCAAGCATATTAATTAATGCTTCTTATTGGAATGAGAATTTACCTACACTAATATTGCACTGCACTACAATGTTATGTCAAAGACTGAATGAAATATTTTTAATTATTCATTTTTTAATAAATATACAGTATGACTGTTCTCTTTCATACAAATCTCAACTTACAGTCTCCAGCATTTATGTCTGAGGACTCTTTCGTCAAAGTTACGTACTGATAATTTTTCATCGAACGACTCATTTGGGTAAGCAAAAAACATTCTGAAAAAAGGAACAATCCTCTTTGACAGGTGAGTAATTTTATTTTTATTTGCAAGCATATTGAGGCTTCTTATCGGAATGAGAATTTACCTACACTTACATTACACTGCACTACAATGTTAAGTCAAAGACTGAATGAAATATTTTTAGTTATTCATTTTTTAATAAATATACAGTATGAGTGTTCTCTTTCATACAAATGTCAGCTTACATGTACAGTCTCCAGCATTTATGTCGGAGGACTCTTTCGACAAAGTTACGTACTGATAAATTTTCATCGAACGACTAACTTGGGTAAGTGAAAAACATTCTAAAGAAATGAACAATCCTCTTTTGAGTAATTTTATTTTTATTTGCAAGCATATTAATTAATGCTTCTTTTCGGAATGAGAATTTACCTACACTTACATTGCACTGCACTACAATGTTAAGTCAAAGACTGAATGAAATATTTTTAATTATTTATTTTTTAATAAATATACAGTATGACTGTTCTCTTTCATACAAATCTCAACTTACAGTCTCCAGCATTTATGTCGGAGGACTCTTTCGACAAAGTTACGTACTGATAATTTTTCATCGAACGACTCATTTGGGTAAGCAAAAAACATTCTGAAAAAAGGAACAATCCTCTTTGACAGGTGAGTAATTTTATTTTTATTTGCAAGCATATAAATGCTTCTTATCGGAATGGGAATTTACCTACACTTATATTGCACTGCACTACAATGTTATGTCAAGCAAAGATTCATAAGTCCAATTTTGTTTTACATGATTCTATTTTATTGAAAATGAAGTTGAAAGGAACACTTTTTTAGTATTTATTTTCTTTCAAAAAAAGGGGGGGAGAGAGAGAGGTCAGACAGGATGCTTTTAAATAAAGATATCAGTGCAGTGCTGCAATGCATCTCATTGTAATTTTTTGACGTACTGTCTACTTAAAACACATTTGATCTCTCATTATGAAGTTTAACATTAAAATCAATAAGGTTTTATCTGCCTGACTGAGTGACGAGTGAACAATTTGAGACTCGATCAAACAAAGCGCCCATTGTAGAACAATCAAAGGTGCTTCTCAGTACTGCATGCTTACAGCCAGCAAGCGGTACTTGTTTAGTGAGAAAAACTCACTCTACATGTAAGATCAGTCTTAACATGTGTCAGTGACTCTCTAGTCTTATATAGTATACAAGCTTGTAATTCATTAGTTTTGCCTAAACATTTGCATAATCGTTTTGTCTACGTTGTTCAAAGGGGCATGATTTGATTATCGAACTTTGTAAGAAACTTACATTATGCAAATTTTGGAACATATTTTTAGCCGCAAGAGTAAATTGTATATAAAGGGTGACTTTGGAGGGTGGATGGTGGGGAATGTTTCTAAACCCTTAACTAGTTTTGCTTGTTGAAATACAAGTATAACTGCACCATACTGCACTCTGCTGCAATTCTGTGCAATACATTGTACTGCCTAGCCAATCAAAATAAACTTAGTCAATTTGTTGTCATTGAATTAGAAATATCATTAAAAACTTTTTATTTCATTTAATGTATTGAAAAAAAAAGTAAAACAAACTGGATGAACTATTTTATTCACATTTTACTAATGACTGTTCTCTTTCATATAACTCTCAATTAACAATCCAAAAACTTTCTGTCGAAGAGCTTTTTCGACAAAGTTACGCATTGATAATTTTTTATCAAAGGACTAGTTAGGGTATGCGAGAAACATTCGGAAGAAATGGTCAATCCTCTTTGACTGATAAATGTTTTATTTCTATTTGTGAGAGAATTAATCTATCTTATCTATTTAAAGATAATAAGATTGTAAGAATTTGACTTGAATGCAATGCATATACAGTGCAAACTTTAAATTTTTCTTAATTTGTCTTTTGAAATAAAAGTTGGAAGGGATTTTTTTGAATTCAAATTAAATTAAGTAAAATCTGAATGGATTTTATTTAAATCAATTTTCTTGATATACAATATTGTTGTTTTTCATATGAATCTGAATTAACAAATTAATCCAGCAATTATGACAAAAGACATGTTGACAGAGTTAAGTATTGATCTTTTTTTCTTTTTGAAATCAAATGACCAGTGAGCATTTGCCAAAAATATACAGCACTGTTCTGCCAAAAAATTAAAAAAAAAAAAAAAGCTACATCTTGTAGTGCCTGGCAAGTTATCTAATCGAAATAGACTTAGTTGGTTTTTTTTTTTTTTTTTTTTTGTAAGTGAATTAAAAATATGATATTTTAAATTAGTACTTTGAAAAAAAATTTTTCGTAAAGACTGGATGAAATATTTTAATTATTCATTTTTTTGATAAATATACAGTATGACTGTTCTCTTTCATACAAATCTCAATGTACAGTCTCCAGCATTTATGTCGGAGAACTCTTTCGTAAAAGTTATGTACTGACAATTTCTTATCCAACGACTAATTTGGGTAAGCGAAAAACATGCTGAAAAAAGGAACAATCCTTTTTGACAGGTGAGTAATTTTATTTTTATTTGCAAGCATATTAATTTAAGGCTTCTTATTGGAATGAGAATTTACCTACACTAATATTGCACTGCACTACAATGTAATTTTTTATCGAACGACTAACTTGGGTAAGCGAAAAACATTCTGAAGAAATGAACAATCGTCTTTGACTGGTGAGTAGTTTTATTTTTATTTGCAAGCATATTAATTAATGCTTCTTATCGGAATGAGAATTTACCTACACTTACATTACACTGCACTACAATGTTAAGTCAAAGACTGAATGAAATATTTTTAATTATTCATTTTTTAATAAATATACAGTATGACTGTTCTCTTTCATACAAATGTCAGCTTACATGTACAGTCTCCAGCATTTATGTTGGAGGACTCTTTCGACAAAGTTACGTACTGATAAATTTTCATCGAACGACTAACTTGGGTAAGCGAAAAACATTCTAAAGAAATGAACAATCCTCTTTTGAGTAATTTTATTTTTATTTGCAAGCATATTAATTAATGCTTCTTATTGGAATGAGAATTTACCTACACTAATATTGCACTGCACTACAATGTTATGTCAAAGACTGAATGAAATATTTTTAATTATTCATTTTTTAATAAATATACAGTATGACTGTTCTCTTTCATACAAATCTCAACTTACAGTCTCCAGCATTTATGTCTGAGGACTCTTTCGTCAAAGTTACGTACTGATAATTTTTCATCGAACGACTCATTTGGGTAAGCAAAAAACATTCTGAAAAAAGGAACAATCCTCTTTGACAGGTGAGTAATTTTATTTTTATTTGCAAGCATATTAAGGCTTCTTATCGGAATGAGAATTTACCTACACTTACATTACACTGCACTACAATGTTAAGTCAAAGACTGAATGAAATATTTTTAGTTATTCATTTTTTAATAAATATACAGTATGAGTGTTCTCTTTCATACAAATGTCAGCTTACATGTACAGTCTCCAGCATTTATGTCGGAGGACTCTTTCTGAAAAATTTTCATCGAACAAAGTTACGTAACAATCCTTTTTTGATAAATTTTCATCGAACGCACTAACTTGGGTAAGCGAAAAACATTCTAAAGAAATGAACAATCCTCTTTTGAGTAATTTTATTTTTATTTGCAAGCATATTAATTAATGCTTCTTTTCGGAATGAGAATTTACCTACACTTACATTGCACTGCACTACAATGTTAAGTCAAAGACTGAATGAAATATTTTTAATTATTTATTTTTTAATAAATATACAGTATGACTGTTCTCTTTCATACAAATCTCAACTTACAGTCTCCAGCATTTATGTCGGAGGACTCTTTCGACAAAGTTACGTACTGATAATTTTTCATCGAACGACTCATTTGGGTAAGCAAAAAACATTCTGAAAAAAGGAACAATCCTCTTTGACAGGTGAGTAATTTTATTTTTATTTGCAAGCATATAAATGCTTCTTATCGGAATGGGAAATTACTTACACTTATATTGCACTGCACTACAATGTTATGTCAAGCAAAGATTCATAAGTCCAATTTTGTTTTACATGATTCTATTTTATTGAAAATGAAGTTGAAAGGAACACTTTTTTAGTATTTATTTTCTTTCAAAAAAGGGGGGGGGGGAGAGAGGTCATACAGGATGCTTTTAAATAAAGATATCAGTGCAGTGCTGCAATGCATCTCATTGTAATTTTTTGACGTACTGTCTACTTAAAACACATTTGATCTCTCATTATGAAGTTTAACATTAAAATCAATAAGGTTTTATCTGCCTGACTGAGTGACGAGTGAACAATTTGAGACTCGATCAAACAAAGCGCCCATTGTAGAACAATCAAAGGTGCTTCTCAGTACTGCATGCTTACAGCCAGCAAGCGGTACTTGTTTAGTGAGAAAAACTCACTCTACATGTAAGATCAGTCTTAACATGTGTCAGTGACTCTCTAGTCTTATATAGTATACAAGCTTGTAATTCATTAGTTTTGCCTAAACATTTGCATAATCGTTTTGTCTACGTTGTTCAAAGGGGCATGATTTGATTATCGAACTTTGTAAGAAACTTACATTATGCAAATTTTGGAACATATTTTTAGCCGCAAGAGTAAATTGTATATAAAGGGTGACTTTGGAGGGTGGATGGTGGGGAATGTTTCTAAACCCTTAACTAGTTTTGCTTGTTGAAATACAAGTATAACTGCACCATACTGCACTCTGCTGCAATTCTGTGCAATACATTGTACTGCCTAGCCAATCAAAATAAACTTAGTCAATTTGTTGTCATTGAATTAGAAATATCATTAAAAACTTTTTATTTCATTTAATGTATTGAAAAAAAAAAGTAAAACAAACTGGATGAACTATTTTATTCACATTTTACTAATGACTGTTCTCTTTCATATAACTCTCAATTAACAATCCAAAAACTTTCTGTCGAAGAGCTTTTTCGACAAAGTTACGCATTGATAATTTTTTATCAAAGGACTAGTTAGGGTATGCGAGAAACATTCGGAAGAAATGGTCAATCCTCTTTGACTGATAAATGTTTTATTTCTATTTGTGAGAGAATTAATCTATCTTATCTATTTAAAGATAATAAGATTGTAAGAATTTGACTTGAATGCAATTCATATACAGTGCAAACTTTAAATTTTTCTTAATTTGTCTTTTGAAATAAAAGTTGGAAGGGATTTTTTTGAATTCAAATTAAATTAAGTAAAATCTGAATGGATTTTATTTAAATCAATTTTCTTGATATACAATATTGTTGTTTTTCATATGAATCTGAATTAACAAATTAATCCAGCAATTATGACAAAAGACATGTTGACAGAGTTAAGTATTGATCTTTTTTTCTTTTTGAAATCAAATGACCAGTGAGCATTTGCCAAAAATATACAGCACTGTTCTGCCAAAAAATTAAAAAAAAAAAAAAAGCTACATCTTGTAGTGCCTGGCAAGTTATCTAATCAAAATAGACTTAGTTGGTTTTTTTTTTTTTTTTTTTTTTTTGTAAGTGAATTAAAAATATGATATTTTAAATTAGCACTTTGAAAAAAAATTTTTCGTAAAGACTGGATGAAATATTTTAATTATTCATTTTTTGATAAATATACAGTATGACTGTTCTCTTTCATACAAATCTCAATGTACAGTCTCCAGCATTTATGTCGGAGAACTCTTTCGTAAAAGTTATGTACTGACAATTTCTTATCCAACGACTAATTTGGGTAAGCGAAAAACATGCTGAAAAAAGGAACAATCCTTTTTGACAGGTGAGTAATTTTATTTTTATTTGCAAGCATATTAATTTAAGGCTTCTTATTGGAATGAGAATTTACCTACACTAATATTGCACTGCACTACAATGTAATTTTTTATCGAACGACTAACTTGGGTAAGCGAAAAACATTCTGAAGAAATGAACAATCGTCTTTGACTGGTGAGTAGTTTTATTTTTATTTGCAAGCATATTAATTAATGCTTCTTATCGGAATGAGAATTTACCTACACTTACATTGCACTGCACTACAATGTTAAGTCAAAGACTGAATGAAATATTTTTAATTATTTATTTTTTAATAAATATACAGTATGACTGTTCTCTTTCATACAAATGTCAGCTTACATGTACAGTCTCCAGCATTTATGTTGGAGGACTCTTTCAACAAAGTTACGTACTAATAAATTTTCATCGAACGACTAACTTGGGTAAGTGAAAAACATTCTAAAGAAATGAACAATCCTCTTTTGAGTAATTTTATTTTTATTTGCATTAGCATATTAATTAATGCCTCTTTTCGGAATGAGAATTTACCTACACTTACATTGCACTGCACTACAATGTTAAGTCAAAGACTGAATGAAATATTTTTAATTATTTATTTTTTAATAAATATACAGTATGACTGTTCTCTTTCATACAAATCTCAACTTACAGTCTCCAGCATTTATGTCGGAGGACTCTTTCGACAAAGTTACGTACTGATAATTTTTCATCGAACGACTCATTTGGGTAAGCAAAAAACATTCTGAAAAAAGGAACAATCCTCTTTGACAGGTGAGTAATTTTATTTTTATTTGCAAGCATATAAATGCTTCTTATCGGAATGGGAATTTACCTACACTTATATTGCACTGCACTACAATGTTATGTCAAGCAAAGATTAATAAGTCCAATTTTGTTTTACATGATTCTATTTTATTGAAAATGAAGTTGAAAGGAACACTTTTTTAGTATTTATTTTCTTTCAAAAAAAGGAGGGGAGAGAGAGAGGTCAGACAGGATGCTTTTAAATAAAGATATCAGTGCAGTGCTGCAATGCATCTCATTGTAATTTTTTGACGTACTGTCTACTTAAAACACATTTGATCTCCCATTATGAAGTTTAACATTAAAATCAATAAGGTTTTATCTGCCTGACTGAGTGACGAGTGAACAATTTGAGACTCGATCAAACAAAGCGCCCATTGTAGAACAATCAAAGGTGCTTCTCAGTACTGCATGCTTACAGCCAGCAAGCGGTACTTGTTTAGTGAGAAAAACTCACTCTACATGTAAGATCAGTCTTAACATGTGTCAGTGACTCTCTAGTCTTATATAGTATACAAGCTTGTAATTCATTAGTTTTGCCTAAACATTTGCATAATCGTTTTGTCTACGTTGTTCAAAGGGGCATGATTTGATTATCGAACTTTGTAAGAAACTTACATTATGCAAATTTTGGAACATATTTTTAGCCGCAAGAGTAAATTGTATATAAAGGGTGACTTTGGAGGGTGGATGGTGGGGAATGTTTCTAAACCCTTAACTAGTTTTGCTTGTTGAAATACAAGTATAACTGCACCATACTGCACTCTGCTGCAATTCTGTGCAATACACTGTACTGCCTAGCCAATCAAAATAAACTTAGTCAATTTGTTGTCATTGAATTAGAAATATCATTAAAAACTTTTTATTTCATTTAATGTATTGAAAAAAAAAAGTAAAACAAACTGGATGAACTATTTTATTCACATTTTACTAATGACTGTTCTCTTTCATATAACTCTCAATTAACAATCCAAAAACTTTCTGTCGAAGAGCTTTTTCGACAAAGTTACGCATTGATAATTTTTTATCAAAGGACTAGTTAGGGTATGCGAGAAACATTCGGAAGAAATGGTCAATCCTCTTTGACTGATAAATGTTTTATTTCTATTTGTGAGAGAATTAATCTATCTTATCTATTTAAAGATAGTAAGATTGTAAGAATTTGACTTGAATGCAATTCATATACAGTGCAAACTTTAAATTTTTCTTAATTTGTCTTTTGAAATAAAAGTTGGAAGGGATTTTTTTGAATTCAAATTAAATTAAGTAAAATCTGAATGGATTTTATTTAAATCAATTTTCTTGATATACAAGATTGTTCTTTTTCATATGAATCTGAATTAACAATCCAGAAATTATGACAAAAGACATGTTGACAGAGTTAAGTATTGGTCTTTTTTTTTCTTTTTGAAATCAAATGACCAGTTAGCCTTTGCCAAAAATATACAGCACTGTTCTGCCAAAAAAAAAAAAAAAAAGCTACATCTTGTAGTGCCTGGCAAATTATCTAATCAAAATAAACTTAGTTGTTATTTTTTTTTTTTTTTTTTTTTTTTTTTGTAAGTGAATTAAAAATATGATAATTTAAATTAGTGCTTTGAAAAAAATTTTTTCGTAAAGACTGGATGAAATATTTTAATTATTCATTTTCTGATAAATATACAGTATGACTGTTCTCTTTCATACAAATCTCAACTTACAGTCTCCAGCATTTATGTCGGAAGACTCTTTCGACAAAGTTATGTACTGATAATTTTTCATCGAACGACTAACTTGGGTAAGCGAAAAACATTCCGAACAATCGTCTTTAACTGGTGAGTAGGTTTATTTTTATTTGCAAGCATATTAATTAATGCTTCTTATCGGAATGAGAATTTACCTACACTTACATTGCACTGCACTACAATGTTAAGTCAAAGACTTGATGAAATATTTTTAATTATTCATTTCTTAATAAATATACAGTATGACTGTTCTCTTTCAAACAAATCTCAACTTACAGTCTCCAGCATTTATGTTGGAGGACTCTTTCAACAAAGTTACGTACTAATAATTTTTCATCGAACGACTAACTTGGGTAAGCGAAAACATTCTGAAAAAAGGAACAATCCTCTTTGACAGGTGAGTAATTTTATTTTTATTTGCAAGCATATAAATGCTTCTTATCGGAATGGGAATTTACCTACCCTTATATTGCACTGCACTACAATGTTATGTCAAGCAAAGATTCGTAAGTCCAATTTTGTTTTACATGATTCTGTTTTATTGAAAATGAAGTTGAAAGAAAAACTTTTTTAGTATTTATTTTCTTTAAAAAAAAAGGGGGGGGGGGAGAGGTCAGACAGGATGCTTTTAAATAAAGATATCAGTGCAGTGCTGCAATTCATCTCATTGTAATTGCTTGACGTACTGTCTACTTAAAACACATTTGGTCTCTCATTATGAAATTTAACATTAAAATCAATAAGGTTTTATCTGCCTGACTGAGTGACGAGTGAACAATTTGAAACTCGATCAAACAAAGCGCCCATTGTAGAACAATCAAAGGTGCTTCTCAGTACTGCATGCTTACAGCCATCAAGCGGTACTTGTTTAGTGAGAAAAACTCACTCTACATGTAAGATCAGTCTTAACATGTGTCAGTGACTCTCTAGTCTTATATAGTATACAAGCTTGTAATTCATTAGTTTTGCCTAAACATTTGCATAATCGTTTTGTCTACGTTGTTCAAAGGGGCATGATTTGATTATCGAACTTTGTAAGAAACTTACATTATGCAAATTTTGGAACATATTTTTAGCCGCAAGAGTAAATTGTATATAAAGGTTGACTTTGGAGGGTGGATGGTGGGGAATGATTCTAAACCCTTAACTAGTTTTGCTTGTTGAAATACAAGTATAACTGCACCATACTGCACTCTGCTGCAATTCTGTGCAATACATTGTACTGCCTAGCCAATCAAAATAAACTTAGTCAATTTGTTGTCATTGAATTAGAAATATCATTAAAAACTTTTTTTTATTTCATTTAGTGTATTGAAAAAAAGTAAAAAACAAACTGGATGAACTATTTTATTCACATAATGACTGTTCTCTTTCATATAACTCTCAATTTACAATCCAAAAACTTTCTGTCGAAGAGCTTTTTCGACAAAGGTACGCATTGATAATTTTTTATCAAAGGACTAGTTAGAGTATGCGCAAAACAATCGGAAGAAATGATCAATCCTCTTTGACTGATAAATGTTTTATTTCTATTTGTGAGAGAATTAATCTATTTTATCTATTTAAAGATAATAAGATTGTAAGAATTTGACTTGAATGCAATTCATATACAGTGCAAACTTTAAATTTTTCTTAATTTGTCTTTTGAAATAAAAGTTGGAAGGGATTTTTTTGAATTCATATTAAATTAAGTAAAATCTGAATGGATTTTATTTAAATCAATTTTCTTGATATACAAGATTGTTCTTTTTCATATGAATCTGAATTAACAATCCAGCAATTATGACAAAAGACATGTTGACAGAGTTAAGTATTGATCTTTTTTTCTTTTTGAAATCAAATGACCAGTTAGCATTTGCCAAAAATATACAGCACTGTTCTGCCAAAAAAAAAAAAAAAAAAAAGCTACATCTTGTAGTGCCTGGCAAGTTATCTAATCAACATAAACTAAGTTGTTTTTTTGTTGTTATTTTTTTTGTTTTTTTGTTTTTTTTTGTAAGTGAATTAAAAATATAATATTTTAAATTAGTGCTTTGAGAAAAAATTTTTCGTAAAGACTGGATGAAATATTTTAATTATTCATTTTTTGATAAATATACAGTATGACTGTTCTCTTTCATACAAATCTCAACTTACAGTCTCCAGAATTTATGTCGGAGGACTCTTTCGTAAAAGTTATGTACTGACAATTTCTTATCCAACGACTAATTTCGGTAAGTGAGAAACATTCTGAAGAAATGAACAATCCTCTTTGACTGGCGAGTAATTTATTTTTATTTGCAAGCATATTAATGCTTCTTATCGGAATCAGAATTTACCTACGCTTATATTCCTAGATTATAGAAAATGCATATAGTTCCTACTGTGTATTCTAACGCGTTGTGACAACGTTCTGCGTGTGTTATAGAAATTTGAATGTCGTGGATTGCTAACGAATTTCATAAGGAAAAATACACGGAATATAAATATATGTGTGTAAAGACCCTCTGAGTATAACAAAGGCAAATCAACAGGTTGAAGGGGGATCCGTATCACAACTCTCTTCCTCTGAATTTTCAGAGTTATTGTCACTGTCTAGTTTGTTTAGTATGCGAGAGCATCAATGGTTGATTTACTGCATGTTGTTTAACGTCCCTCTTGAGTTTTTTTCACTCATACATGTATGGAGACGCCACCGCTTACCGTTGGAGAGGTACAAATTTTGTCTTATACTCGGCATGCACTCAGCGTCATTGAACAGTGAGAAATCTTTTTCGTGCCAGCACCTACTGCGAGACGGGACCTCGGTGGGATTCGAACCCGCGACGTAAGGATCGACTACTTACTTCGCGACTCTAGAGCAGACGCTCTAACCACTGCGCCATGCGGGCGATGCAAGAGCATCAACGATAGTTGGAAACGTGGGATAATCTGCATAACGGGCAATTTGTATAGTAGTGAATACGTATGCAGTATATTGCACACGTTCACGTAGTACCGGTATTGGAGATTTTTTTTTCTTTTTGGACAGCAAGACAAGAATGACTAAGTTCATCCAGTTTTAGCTGCAGATAGCATTATGGTTTTATATTTTAGCGTCAAACACTGAAATATATAAAACCATAACACTGCAGTTTCTAATCCAGTTTGAGACAGTCGAGACTACATTGAATCTATAAACAGTGTACATGTATATACTCGTAATGTCGTTTTGAGAAGGAAGGGGGGTACAATTTAGAGTAACCTTTTTGGTAACTCACTGTTGACGGGATATAAATTATTTTTTTTTTTTCATTTGACTTAATATATCTTACATTTTTTATATGATATCAGGAACGTACTATCGTTTTTAAAGAAAAAGGGGGTGCATGTGTGAGCAAACACTTTCCTTACAAATCCTGTGGAGGAAAAGGGATTTAACATTTTTATATAAAATCAAATGTTATAGTAAAACAATGTTTGAAAAAGGGAAAGATGGCTTCTTTCAACTTTCATCTATGTGCCTGTGAAAAGTTATATAAACAGAACATTCTCATTATCCAAACCGTACTATATTTGTAAGGGGTACATAAAATAAAACGTTTTTTAAATACATTTCTTGTATGGGACACAAATTACACTTTCAATGTCTTATTTGTACGATGATTTTTCTTTCTTTTGGCTGCTTCACATTTTAAATATATTTGATACTATTTTAACAGTCACGATTGAAAACTGCTAAAGGGGTAAGAATTTCATGTGCATCGATAATATTTATGTCCCCGTAAACGAAGTTTTGGGGGTATATAGTTTTTGTCTGTCTGTCTCTCTGTTTGTCTGTTTTTCCGAAAAAACACTTTTATCTTGCCCATAACTTTTGATTTAGTGGAGCTATAACTTTTATATTTCATATGTGTATTCCTTGTGACAAGACCTTTCTTTGGGTACCACCAAATTTGACCTTTTGACCTTGACCTTGGAGATTGACCCACTTTTACATGAAAATTTTAAACTTTTACTTTGGCGATATATTTTGAACAGTAGATACCAGGACATTTATACTTTGCATATGTAATGTTTCTTGAAAGACCTTTCATTAGATACCAACAGCCTTGACCCTTTGACGTTGACCTTGTAGATTTCCGTACTTGTGAAAAACTTTAAGCTTGGCCTTTTTTTTGAACGGTAAGGGATATGGTTTTCATACTTCATATATGTAATCCTTGTGAGAAAACCCTTCATTGGATACCAAGAACTTTGACCCTCTGACCTTGACCTTTGAGATTGACCTACTTTAAAAAAGCAAACCTTTACCATCCTTTTTAAAGAGTTAGGGCTAGTGCTTTCATACTTTACATTTTTAATTCTTATGACAAGACCTTTCATTTGATATCAAGAACATTGACCTTGGAGTTTGACCTACTTTTTAAAAAATTGAACGTTGGCCATAACTTCTGAACGGTTAGGGGTAGGGCTTTCAAGCTCTACATAAGTATTCTATGTGGGAAGACCTTTCATTTGATACTTATTACATTGACCTTTTGACCTTGACCTTGGTACTTGGTACTATTAAAAAAACTTTATTATTGGCTTACTCTCAAATTTCACAATTGTTTCCCAGTGGGAATACCCTACTTTAGGTACCAATTAATTAATTTTGCATTTAAGAAAAGCATAATATTTGCTATGTTTCCATACGGGGGCATCAGTGTTTCACAAACACATCTTGTGTCTGACGTCACGGCGTCAGACAGTACTAGATTTAACCAGGGCTTACATATGTATGCAGTCGTTTTTTTAAAATGTTTAGATAGTTCGATGGTGGAAATTTCGATACATGCATAAACTCCAAGGTTCGTCCCAGGAGGAAACGAGCTTTTATTTACATTACTGAATGATCTTGTCTTTAATATAATCCGTGCTTTCATCTTTGGACATGCTCGCTTCAGTTCTCTATAAATAATGCCTTATCATATAAATCTCACTGTTTTGTGCTGTGTATCAAAGATTAAGTCATTTTACATGTTATGTTTAAATAATTGATTGCTCATTTTCAGTAAAATTATGCTTGGCTTTACTATATAAACATCACCCTAATGTAGATTTTCCAAAGGGTTTGGAAAAGTTTTGGAATTCCATGGAATTACAATCACTTCTATACCAAACTTGAAAAGTGTGTCTGGAAGTTTTTAATATTTTGGAATTTGAAAAAAAAAATTGGACTTAGACATTTTTTGGTTTGGAAACTCATATAAATCTCACTGTTTTGAATTTGTAGAATTATTAAATGTATACATGTATCAAAGTATGTCATATGCATATAAAGATTTGATTGCTTATTCTTTATTATGTTATAGAAGATTTAAATGATTTTATTAAATTTTTCATTTCACATGCTGAATACTATCATTTAGTAAAAAAAAAAGTATTTAAAAAAAAAAAAAAAAAGGTTCGACCGAGATTCGATCCCGGGACCTCTCACATTTGAAGCGAGTGACGTATCCACTAGACCACGGAGTCACTTTACACTAAGAGAAGTATATGCAGAACTGAAGTCACATACATGTATATATTCATGTTTTCATGTTTCACAATCCATGGTGTTTGATTTATTTAGCCTTTATTAAACAGTTATAATAGATGTAATAAGAACATAAAGTCCGCCGAGAACCTGTTTTATACGCAATAACTCTCCTCATGTCCCTGCGCTAAAAATAGCGACATGTAATACTATAAATACTAATAAAACAAACGGGGCGGGGCACTTTGAGAGGGGCGAGAGACGTCCTAGTTTTGTGTCAAAATCTTCTTGAAATATCGCCCGGAAATGATAGTGTTACACACAGACAGAATGTATAAATTTACGACCTTGAACTTTGACCTTTTGACCTCAAAATCAATAGGGGTCTTCTTTAACAGGGAGTTTTATATAAAATTTCATTGCGATAGCTCAAAAAATATCGTGTGGAAACGAAAGTGTTTTAACAGACAGAATTTGCTTATTTATGACCTTGACCTTTTTTTGACCTCAAAATCAATAGGGGACTTCATTAGGCCACAGGGAGTTGTTAGATATAATTTCATAGCAATAGCTCAAATGGTTCTTGAGATATCGTGTGGAAACGAAAGCGTTACAGACAGACAAAAAAAATTAATATCCCCCACTTTTCAAGCGGGGGACAAAAAAAATGATAAGATGAGAAACTTAGCCATTTTCTGCGCTGGAAAACTGTGGAAAATTACTTTGATTTTTTTAACTGTCGAATAATAGTACAATAACATCGGGCTCGAAGTCGGGCTCGATGAACAATTAATTTAAACAACACGCCGAAATTCAAAAATATCGAATGCCATGTTGATGTTGCACAGAAGGAAAGTTGGAAAGAGGGTGTCTAGAACAGGGGAATCATGTTTAGCTTTGGATGGAAGAAGATGAAGACATTTTAAGACCTGGTAGGTACAATATTGTACAGTATTTTATGTGTCCTTGAATGAAGAACGCTTCTGCTACTGTTCATTAGGCCTAGTCTGGACACCACACAAAAACTGCCCGACGGTGAAATCGTTAGTTCACTATTTCAATTTTGTAATAATTTAAGATCATGGATTTAAACTCAAATTTCCTCGTTTGGGATCGAACTGATGTAAAGCATTAAGATAACATTTACAGAGTATGATGTACAATGTAATAAATTATATATTTTTAATGCATGTTCATGATCATTTTCAGCTCTTATTTTAATTATTTTATAGTTGCTGCATAGTGCCTGAGATGATCACCACAGCGATGGCGTTTTATAACTTGGTGGATGTAGATGCTTAGCCAATCAGTCACTAGGCTTGTGACTATGGTGAGAACTAGCTCAAATTATCATTCAAACCAAGTAAACTAACTTTGATTTTATTAATCCATGCCTATTAGCTGAATAGCATAAGATTAAAAAAAAATTATTGCAAGTTTGCCATGTAAACAAAATTTAAAGGTTTATATTCTTAACACGCTTAAATTCCTTATTCTAATAATTTAAAACAATGAATTCTGACAGGTAATCTAAACGTGCTAACTGCACAGGCATGCATAATTATTTTAGATCAAACATGCTGCAATCATCTACTATGAAGTAACCATCCATTCTACAGGAATCCCTATGCTCACAAGGACAAAAGCTGTACGAAAAAAAACCCAAAAGGTCAGATTTCTTAGTTATTTTCAAATCAATAAAATCACATCTTTTTCAGTATCAGTCAGGCCTCAGGCATTGAGCTTGAGCTCTAACCTTTTCTTTTTAGCTCACCTGAATCATTTTAAGGCCTAAGTGAGTTTTTTGATCAGTGTCTGATGTTGTCTGTCATCTATAAACTTTTCACATTTTTATATTTATCAGAATTAATCCTAATTTGAACAAAAAAATGCAAGATAGTGAATTCATATTCTACGGTAAACTGATTTGCCAGGTCGAAAAAACCAGTTGTTTTGTGTAGTTTTAGTTTATTATTTGTCATATATTTATATGGATATCAATAATGATGCATCTTAATGGTCATCTTTTCTTTCAGAAATTGTGCAAGGAAAGTTTGAAGTGTCTGTGGGAATGATCATCATCCAACTTTCTGAGCCTTCGTACTGAAAATGAATGCGTTTGTGACACCAATTATCTGTCAACCCTATAACATAACCATTTACTAATTTCATGGGATATCAGGGAGGAAGTGATTCTCTAGCAAACACGTCGGAAGTTTTGGATCTTCATTAATTGGGATCTTTGGCACGTACGTTGGGGGAAAATACTTTAGCATCTGTTGATTTTATGGGATCTTTGTATCAATATAGTTGTGTAGTACATATTTTTTGCATTTAATACATGTGTTTGTCACTCTAGTCATTAACTCTGTACCAGTACATAAGCCACTGGCAGTTCATTGTAAATGTATACTCTGTTGAGGTTTCGATGACCTCTCCAATTCCATGTCCAATGTCATTTAATAAAACTAACTTCTTATTTTAGAAAATGCAGACTGGAGTATACTAAATACATGTATATCTTAACATGATTATCATTAATTTAATCAAGGTGATTCTCCAGTAATCATATTCTTCTCTGGATATTTTTGTAAATAACCTTTGTTGTAAAATACTTCCAGTGAGAATACATTTAAAAAGTGTGCTTATATTGTACATCTGAGATTATAGGCAATATTTGTCTAAAAAAAAAAACATTGTAAAACAAACAATGAATTTTTTATTTTGAAAATATAGATTTGATGTATGAACCAGAAGTCTCTGTCGAGACTGTAGCTCTACTGGTTTGTACTTATCAAAAACCATTGCACTATTTTATGTATCTTTGTGTAGTCGACTTGTGTGCCAACTTATTTTGAAATCAAACTAAAACTGTAGAAGGAGTAGCGTTTTAAAGGAATTTCACAGAAAATTCTATTTTTAGTAACCATGGCAACACCGTTCATCGAAATCAAAAACCGATGCACTATTCTATGTATCTTAGTGTAGTCTACTTGTGTGCCAAGTTATATTGAAATCAGACCAAAACTGTAGAAGGAGTAGCGTTTTAAAAGAATTTCACAGAAAATTCTATTTTTAGTAACCATGGTAACACCGTTCATCGAAATTGAAAACCAATGCACTATTTTATGTATCTTAGTGTAGTCTACTTGTGTGCCAAGTTATATTGAAATCAGACCAAAACTGTAGAAGGAGTAGCGTTTTAAAGGAATTTCACAGAAAATTCTATTTTAGTAACCATGGCAACACCGTTCATCGAAATTAAAAACCGATGCACTATTCCATGTACCTTAGTGTAGTCTACTTGTGTGCCAAGTTATATTGAAATCAGACCAAAACTGTAGAAGGAGTAGCGTTTTTAAGAAATTTCACAGAAAATTCTATTTTTAGTAACCATGGTAACACCGTTCATCGAAATCAAAAACCGATGCACTATTCTATGTATCTTAGTGTAGTCTACTTGTGTGCCAAGTTATATTGAAATCAGACCAAAACTGTAGAAGGAGTAGCGTTTTAAAGGAATTTCACAGAAAATTCTATTTTTAGTAACCATGGCAACACCGTTCATCGAAATTAAAAACCGATGCACTATTCCATGTACCTTAGTGTAGTCTACTTGTGTGCCAAGTTATATTGAAATCATGTATTTTTTAAGAAATTTCACAGAAAATTCTATTTTTAGTAACCATGGCAACACTCGAAATCAAAAACCGATGCACTATTATATGTATCTTAGTGTAGTCTACTTGTGTGCCAAGTTATATTGAAATCAGAAAAACTTTCGTTTTAAAAGAATTTCACAGAAAATTCTATTTTTAGTAACCATGGTAACACCGTTCATCGAAATTGAAAACCAATGCACTATTTTATGTATCTTAGTGTAGTCTACTTGTGTGCCAAGTTATATTGAAATCAGACCAAAACTGTAGAAGGAGTAGCGTTTTAAAGGAATTTCACAGAAAATTCTATTTTAGTAACCATGGCAACACCGTTCATCGAAATTAAAAACCGATGCACTATTCCATGTACCTTAGTGTAGTCTACTTGTGTGCCAAGTTATATTGAAATCAGACCAAAACTGTATAGCGTTTTTAAGAAATTTCACAGAAAATTCTATTTTTAGTAACCATGGTAAACTTCATCGAAATCAAAAACCGATGCACTATTCTATGTATCTTAGTGTAGTCTACTTGTGTGCCAAGTTATATTGAAATCAGACCAAAACTGGAATTTCACAGAAAATTCTATTTTTAGTAACCATGGCAACACCGTTCATCGAAATTAAAAACCGATGCACTATTCCATGTACCTTAGTGTAGTCTACTTGTGTGCCAAGTTATATTGAAATCAGACCAAAACTGTAGAAGGAGTAGAGTTTTTAAGAAATTTCACAGAAAATTCTATTTTTAGTAACCATGGCAACACCGTTAATCGAAATTAAAAACCGATGCATTATTTCATGTATCTTAGTGTAGTCTACTTGTGTGCCAAGTTATATTGAAATCAGACCAAAACTGTAGAAGGAGTAGCGTTTTAAAGGAATTTCACAGAAATTCTATTTTTAGTAACCATGGCAACACCGTTCATCGAAATTAAAAACCGATGCACTATTCCATGTACCTTAGTGTGCCAAGTTATATTGAAATCAGACCAAAACTGTAGAAGGAGTAGCGTTTTTAAGGAATTTCACAGAAAATTCTATTTTTAGTAACCATGGCAACACCGTTCATAGAATCAAAAACCGATGCACTATTCTATGTATCTTAGTGTAGTCTAGTTGTGTGCCAAGTAATATTGAAATCAGACCAAAACTGTAGAAGGAGTAGCGTTTTATAGGAATTTCACAGAAAATTCTATTTTTAGTAACCATGGTAACACCGTTCATCGAAATTGAAAACCAATGCACTGTTTTATGTATCTTAGTGTAGTCTACTTGTGTGCCAAGTTATATTGAAATCAGACCAAAACTGTAGAAGGAGTAGCGTTTTAAAGGAATTTCACAGAAAATTCTATTTTTAGTAAAAACCGATGCACTATTCCATGTACCTTAGTGTAGTCTACTTGTGTGCCAAGTTATATTGAAATCAGACCAAAACTGTAGAAGGAGTAGCGTTTTTAAGGAATTTCACAGAAAATTCTATTTTTAGTAACCATGGCAACACCGTTCATCGAAATCAAAAACCGATGCACTATTCTATGTATCTTAGTGTAGTCTACTTGTGTGCCAAGTTATATTGAAATCAGACCAAAACTGTAGGAGGAGTAGCGTTTTGAAAAATTGTTTACAGACGGACAGACAGACAGACGGACGGACGCCGGACGCATTACTATCGCATAAGCTCTTCTGGTCTCTGACCAGTAGAGCTAAAAATTGTGATGTTATCAATTTTTTTTGTAATTATTTGGCACTTATTATTTCAGTTTTCATTGTACACGTATTTGGAAATTGGAATCCTGGAATTCCATGGTTTTCCATGGAATTCCTTAGATTTACAAACATCCTGGAATTCCATGGATTTCCTCCGCAAATTTCCATTCTGGCATTGTTCCGCTCTTTTCCAGGCTAGATTAAAAATTCCAAATCATTCCGAAAAAAGTTCCGTCCCAATACTCCGGAGAATTCTTAAGAATTCCGCGGAACAAAAATTCCATGGAATTCCATGGAATATGCTTTGGAATTCCATGGAAGTTGCGGAAAATCTACATTAGGGCAGGCACGTAGTCAGATATTTTCTCTTAGTTGCCCTATTGTAAAAAACTTATATAATACAGTGCCTGAGAGTAATGCAGTGAAAACAGAAAAAAAAATTCTTATTCAAGTTCGCTTTTTATTCTTTACTGTGTAAATAGATTTGTATGTTGCTGAAGTGTTATACTTCACTCTTATCCAACGATTATATTATGGACGATATTACATTGTAAATTAGTTTGCCTCTTCTTGTTTCTTTTCCCAGATGCTTCAGTTCAGAATTTTATCAATCAATTACGTAACAGTATTAAGTAGAGAATCATTGTACATCAAATGGTTTGAGAAGCAAAGAAAGCTTTTAAAGAACAGCAGGGGAATCGTCAGCATGTATAACGCTCTGCCAAGATTGTTATCGCCAGGGTTAGGGCTATACTTGATCCATTAAGTGATCAAAAATCTTCCCATTGATTTCATCATTTACAACCTTTATTTCATTCTGTTTGATGAATAAAAAATCAGTTAGGTCATTTAACATATAACACATTACTTGAAAAATGCTGATACGGGATCTTGAAACATCTTAAGCCTAAGTCGATCAAAATCTTTTTTTTTATAATAAAATGTTGTAAAATGAAGCAAGCAGACCAGAAGGATTAGGGTGAGGGTTAGGGATATTTTTAATACATTTTCACAGAGATGTTGTTATGTGCAACTGAAGATATAAATTCCATAATTAATAAATATTTTATCGGCGATTAAAAATTTCACTTAAGTCTTGGTTTGTTTCACGATCCTGGAGCCAGGAGCTTAAAGAACGAGGGCGCTTTTGATTGGCATTCGGCAGGAATCTGGGCGTAATTGAAAATCGAAAATTTGATCGACATGTCACATGAAATTTTATAATTTTTTTTATTTATTGGGTTCCTCTGCAACAGGAAAGGGAAATATTTTCCCGAATTTGAGCTTTGATTTGCTAAAAAATAACTTGAAAATTGGCCAGATCAGACTTTTGGTACAAAATGGGACATTTTTAAACACGTTTTTCTAAAAAAAATTCTATCTCTGGGTCTTCTTTCCATGATTTTGAAACGATATTGGTGTGTATTTTAATTCAAAGAAACGAATACATATTTTTAAAAAATGGAGAGAAGACCCAGAGACCACGAAAAATGTACTTTTTCCCAAAAAATCCAAATGTGTGAATGTTGTGCTTCTTTGTCCTTTTAAATCATCTGAAGTCGTGTAGCGGTGATAGCTCAGTAAGTAGGGCTACCTGTTCAGTGCGCTCGAAGCGAAAAGTTTTTGGTTCGAGTCTGGCATGGGGCATTAATTTTTTTTTTTCATGCAAACAACCATTTATTTTGTCAGTTTCGTTTTATGTCCTGATTTATTAAAATTTTGAATCAGATAAATTTTGGTTCAGTTTGGTTCTCGAGCGATATCAATTCCAACCTTCTATTTTATAATGTACATGTACACGTATCATGCATCTATGCATTAAATATTTTAGGTGTTTATTTTTTGTGAAACATTACTATGTTATAGTAACCCCTAGGAAAAACGGGCATAGATGTTACAATATCACATGGTCTTTCAAACAAAATGAAAAAAAGAAAACCTGTGGACGTGTTTGTAAAATCTGACCAGCTATGTTCACAATCTCTCACCAGAGGGCGTTTTTACGCTCCGCTCCAACACCTCTGTTATCGTCTAAATTACAAGAATCTTGTAAAACGAAAATAAATTATAGATTCCCACCAAGTTGGTAATTTTTTAAAATGAAATTAGAAATATCAATCTGTAGCACTTCTTTTGTTCTTTCAAAATTTATATATATATATATATATATTAAAATAGTTTCAATATATACGGCACTATTTTGTTTGGAATTTTGTACACATATTTTCATTTTGAAACCAACACTCTTAAAAAAGTTTTACGTAGTAGTCATTTTTTACTTGAAATAACAAACATAAGTAATAGATAATTACTAAGCATTTACTTTAAATTTTAAACCAATTACTGAAATATATGTCAATTACTAAATTCAAACGTTTTACTTGATTTTTGTATTTTAAAGAATTGTTTTACTTACACACTAAAAAGTTTTACTTAGTAATTTATATTTACTTAAATTTGTGTATATAAGTAATAACATTACTTGGTCTTTGCTTACATTTTACCACTATTTACTTTATAACTTATATTTTTATGCCCCCGTAAACGAAGTTTTTGGGGTGTATAGTTTTTGTCGTGTCCGTCTGTCTGTCTCTCTGTCTGTCTAGCTGTCTCTCTGTTTGTCTGTTTATCCGCAAAAACTTTAACCTTGCCCATAACTTTTGATTTAGGGGAGCTATGACTTTCATATAAATTTCACATGTGTATTTCTTGTGACAAGACCTTTCCTTGAGTATCACCAAATTTGACCTTGACCTTGGATTTGACTCACTTTTACACAAAAAAATCCAAACTTTTTCTTTAGCCAAATCTTTTGAACAGTAAATACCAGGACATTTATACTTCACATATATATTTTTTGTTGAAAGAACTTTCATTGGATACCAACAACTATGACCTTTTGACCTTGACCTTGGAGATTTCCACCCTTGTGAAAAAACTTTAACCTTGGCCATAACTTTTGAACGGTAAGGGGTAGTGCTTTCATACTTACATATATGTAATCCCTGTGAAAAGACCATTCATTGGATATCAAGAACTTTGACCCTTTGACCTTGACGATTGACCCACTTTAAAAAGCAAACCTTAACTATAACTTTAAAAGGATTAGGGTTAGTGCATTCATACTTTACATATTTCATCCTTGTGAAAAGACTTTTCTTTGGGTACCACCAAATCTGACCCTTTGTCCTTGACCTTGGAGTTTGACCTACATTTCAAAATTGGTAACCTTGACCATAACTTCTGAAGGGTTGGGGCTAGTGTTTCCATATTTCACATATGTATTTTTTTGGCAAGACCTTTCATTAGATACCAATAACCTTGACCTTTTGACCTTGACCTTGGAGATATCAAGAAATACCAATATATTAAATTTACATATAAGAAAAGATTAACCTTTGCTATGTTGCCATACGGGGGCATCAGTGTTTAACAAACACATCTTGTTTAAATTGTATTTAAAGGTACTTGGACACAGATTGGAAGTTAATTTTTTCTGTATAATATCACGAATTATATCTTTTAATTGCATTTCACACAAAAATTAATTAAAAATCTTATTTCATTTAAAAGTTATTAAAACTTTTAATTTTTTGGCGGGTTTGATTGACACACCCTTTCCTTACCACAAATTTAAACCTTATTCTTAATCCTTAGGAAAAGTGGCAATCTTGTTGTGTATTAATGAGAAACATTAAAACTTAAGTCCAGAAAAATAATTTTATTCAGAGTAGAAATGTTAGAAAGCAAAACTCCTTCACAAGTATCGTCATTCCGTTGTGTACAGAGTTTAGCAAATCGAGCACACTCTTGTTATGTACACAGTTTTTGTAAAAAGGCGAAAGCTCTGTTATTGTTTGGTGTTTTGGTTCACCGGGTGCGTTCAATCGCCAAAGTCTGCTCACCACAACTACACGGGCTGACAATATATTGTGTGTTTATTTTGCTTTCGAACCAGTCTACTTTGAATTTTCTGGACTATAGTATTAATATTTTTCATTAATACACAATAAGACTGCCACTTTTCTTAAGGATTAAAAATAAAGTTAAAATTTGTGAAAGTGCAAGGATGTGACAATCAAACCCGCCAAAAATTAAAATTTTAATTACTTTTAAATGAAATAATATTTTTAATTAATATTTGTGTGAAATGCTTTTAAAAAATGTAATTCGTGATATTATACAGAAAAAATTAACTTCCAATCTGTGTCCAAGTACCTTTAATTGATTTACTTAAATTAATAATTTATTTACTAAATCAAGGAAAATTCAGAGCAGTAATTACTTAAAATGGTAGTCTAATCAATATTGGGATTGAATTCTTGGCTGGAATTAATCATATTAATTGTCTGTGAGGAGGAGTTATCTTTCTTCTAAATATTTCTTCATGTGAAAAAAAAGTCATACTAATAAAAATGCTGTATTAAGTACTTGAAACATTAAACTATTTTTAAAATGGTCCTTAAAAAGATACAACTTATTCAATTTATAAGGCTTTTGATGTTGGAATCAAATGTTTTATTGTTGAATATAATAAAACAATTACAAAGAAATTGGCAAAAGAAACAGAAAGTATGTTTCCATCACAAGTAGATCTCTTCTAAGAAACTACTCAGAGGGATCAATAAGGGAACTCTGATAAAGAAAACTGTGAGTAGTACTCACATGTAGTACTTTCAAAATTATCTCTCTTATCAGAGAGTCGGTACCTTGTAGTGTTTCTAGTAAATAATGTGGATTTTAGTCAATATGATAAGTATTTCATTTACTTAGTAGTCTTTTAAGTAATAATATTCTAGATTTTAAAAAAATTCAAGTATTACATTTACTTAGTAATAATTTATAAAATTTTGTAAATAGAAAGCATATTATCTCTAAATTAAGTAATAATAATTTACCAAAAATGAGTAGTTAATTTACCAAGTAATATAATTCCTATAGTTTACTAGTAAGTAATTCTATTGATACTTAGTAAATCATTTTATAAGTAAATGAATTCATCCTTATTACTAATTATGTTTACAATTACTAACCATGATAGTCATTTACTTGCTATTCTGACTAAATGGATTACTAATAATTACTAGTTTTTCTTAATCTAATATCTTATTTTAAAAACAACAAGTAATTTTTTTTTAGAGTGAAGGAGACAGAGTTAGAAAATATTTACTACCAGAGAGCTTAAAACACGTAAAATCATTGGCAAAACATACAAAACAATCAATGTTTATACAATTTTTGTTGACATTTACTTATGTTTGGCAATCCGAACTACTTTTTAGACGACAACAGAGATGTAAGCGGAGCGCGCCCTCTGGTGAGAGATTGCTATGTTCAGGTGGCAGAGGATAGTTTTTTTTGCAATCAAAACGTTTGACTGACGGTTTACTTAATATTGAGCTGCTTTAAAAATGTGCATTGAAAAATTTTAAATTCCCTCTACATGTAATAATAGTATGATGTAGTCCCTTGAGAAATTTGAAGCTTTTTGGAATAAAACATGTACAACTTACACAATGAGCCCTAAAGATGGCGCAGGGACAGTCTCAAAATTTCATGCGAATCAAGCCTATTTTCACTATTTCGCCGCAGCCGCAGCTGCTTCCAGGCCCGTGCGCCTGACCTAAGCTACCACACAAATTGCAGAATAACTTTTGTACTTACCAATGAACAGCAAGAGATAATGGCTCAACCACCTCGTTTTCAAGCTACAATTCATCCTGTGAACCCACCCC
Source organism: Saccostrea cuccullata (assembly GCF_032062105.1). Taxonomy (NCBI): domain Eukaryota; kingdom Metazoa; phylum Mollusca; class Bivalvia; order Ostreida; family Ostreidae; genus Saccostrea; species Saccostrea cuccullata. The sequence continues at coordinate 116,375 of NW_026918585.1, read as the reverse complement.
GCTTTTCTGGTGAAATACCGGTAGAGCGAGTTTTGAGCTTAGTTTCGTATTTCTAGTCCATATCCCATATACAGTAGTAGTGACACTAAAGTGTCATATATCAATAAAATATACAAGGCCACCCATTCCCTCCAAATGCACCCATAAAATATTCTAGCTATAAAATTACCTATAATATGCATTCAAACCTCAGGTTTCTCTATTTTTTCTATTTTTTGACCGGTACTTTATTCGAAACTATCCTCTGCCACCTTTAACTTTCAAAGTTTGTCTTGCAAGTAATAAATCTTGCTCAATTCAAAAAGAACATGCAATTCTGAGTAAAAATATACCAAATATGTCTTGATTCATTGAAAAATAAAAAAGTTATGGCAATATTGATTATGCATTCTCTTGAACCATATTAACCCCATATTGTTTATTACACATAAAACAAATGCAATTCTTACCACTCCAGATGATAAATATACCAGCCAAAAAGTGTTAAATGGTAATTTTAATCTATTTCAAATACATTTATATGTAAAAAGTCAAATATAAAGAGCACATCTTGGTGAAATGTACTCACATGTATCACATACTCCTCTATTTTTCATGTTCTATGAAATTCCATTTTATCTCTTTTTCACTTGGTTTTATATACCTATAACTTCTTTGCAAAGTTAAAACCCCTTTCAACTTTCAAGATATTTATCATGATATGCAAAAAATCCTCTTGCATCATATGCTTTAAAGAAAAAGTGTCCAGGAAATGGCTGTTCAACACAAAATACCCTCTGAAGCCATTTCTTCATGTAATGAAAATGCACTGAAAAAATTTTTTGTCCTAGAAAATTCTTTTTAAGTGTCTGATATTCACTTTTAACAGTTATGGTAATCAAATACATACATTTCATTCTTTTTTTAAAAATAATTTTTGCATTCAATTGTGGAAATATTATTATTTCCTAGCAGAATTAAAAAAAAACAACAATGCACATTTTATTGAATTACTTCATTAAATATGCAATATAAACTCTTCGTTTTGTTATTATTCAAAGAAAAATAGTCATTTTATAGCAAACCATTGAAAAATTGTTTTCACATTTAAATATAGATAAATTTAAAATTTGATAAATCCGGGGGGAATGCATATTTCATACACACAATGTCAATAACAGAATGGGTTAAATTTTAAAAAAATAAAGCAAAAAAAAGTTTTTTTGGACTATATATGGTTAGGTTTAGTGACATTTATGTATGCCTATTTTTATTTTCAAATAATTATATTTAGTAAATTTTGAAAAAATGGCAAATATATGTAATTTCAGTGATATCAAACTAATTAATACACTTAAATTTTAATTAGATTTAATTAACTAAAGCAAGACATGAATTAAATTAAAATAGATGAAGAGTTTGATGTTTGATATTTTTAATGTGGCAAAAAATGCCTGAATTTTCATTTTAACATTATGCAACGACATTCAAAGTCTTTAAAAATGTATGTACATGTATGCAAATGTCGATGTATCCCCCCTTGCTTTTTAGTGAATATATAATGTACAGATTTAAAATAATGACAGAAACAAAGTATTTTTTTTATATCACATACATAAATAAACCCTTTTTTAAACATAAAATTAAAAAATAAAATTAAAAATCAGCATATTCAACATAAGTTGAATTCGATCCAGGTTTTTTTGATATTGAAACGTTTGCATGACGCATACATAATATATGGGCTATAAAAATGTGCAATCCCTGAAAAATTTTTTCCTGATACATGTAAAACCATAGTCAATATTTATTCCCTGCAAATTTGAAGCTTTAAAAAACATGTACAACTTACACATATCTGCACTGTAAAAGAAGTTTCGCAAACGCTAATTTCATGCGAATCAAGCCATTTTCAGGGTTGGGGGGCAGGGGGGGGGGGTATTCAAAAATTGCCTAAAAATCTACATTTAAATACGCACACAAATTGAGAACTTTGATATATGTAAGTTAATATATTTTTGAAGCAAAAGTAATATTCAAAATTTATTTTTTAGAAGTGTATTTGTAGATTCATAGCATAGTGAACCCACCCCGTCTTTACGCGCGGGAACGTGATTTATTGAGAAGGGGGAGTTTTTACGCTATTAAATCAAAACTGCTCGTACAAAAATTATACAAAAAATTATGAAGAAAGTTTTTATTTCAATAAAATAGAAAGTTTTTTACCAAAATTAAACGACAAGTTTTTTCACAAAAAAATTTTGAAATTGAAAAATACACAATTTTCAAGGCTTAGATAATTCATAGTTTTTCAGTTTTCTTTAAAAATTTTTTTGATGATATTTATATAAAAAAGATGACTATATTTTTGTGTCAAATGGTTAAAGGAATTTAAACCAATGAAATTTGACAGTTATAGCTAACCTGGCGTTTTTGAAAATCAAGGTTTAAGTAGCTCATTGATTAAAAATTTTCTCTCCTCGTAAACAACTATTGGGGGGTAACTTATTGAATTTGCCTGTCCAAAATACTACTCGAACGATTTTGTCCAAAATTATATACACATAATATATATTTCTTTACTAAATTTACAAAAATAACGAAAATTTTTACGACAGGAATTTTTTGGGGTATTGTGTTGGTTTACTTAAAACAATAAATTATTTACTGAATCAAGGAGAATTCAGAACAGTTGCAGTACAAGTTACTTTAAAATTTGGTAGTCTAATCACTATCTGGATCGAATTCTTGAAATGTCGGGCTTGGTGATCAATCAATTGTAACAGACCGCCAAAATATTCATATTGTTTGGAGAGTCTTGAAGAGGGCAATTGCTGATCAATAAGCCTGATGTTGAATTGCTTTATCTTCCAAAAGATTCAGATATTTTATCAACAGTAGGTATCATATTTTAAATACATGAGCTTCGGTTAATTAATAAATGTTGCTACAGTGTGCATTTCAGCCACATTCAGTCAGCTCATAGAATTTTTGCTGTCTTGATATAGCACAATATTGGTTGTTTTTTGTTTTTTTTTTTTTGTTTTTTTTTTTTGACGGGGTATCTTTTTGCACTGATTAACCTTACATTTTTTGTAGAAGGAAATTTTCCGATGAGAGAGAATAAGTGGTCATTATGACTTGGACCATGTTAATACTGGGGACTTTAAAGCTAGACCAGGAAAGTTTATGTATGGGGTACATATATTTTTTTTCTTATTTTAGGAAAAGATTTATCAAAGAAATTGTACTATAATTAAAATCACTGCAATAAAATAATCATAAATGCCATTATTGATCAGCTGTTGAATAATTATTGTAAACAAACTGCTATAAAATTGAGGAAACTAAACTTGCATATGTGCATGAAAATTTATAAAAGGTTAGCAATTATATTAAATTTTAGTATTATTGCACCGTGAAACTAAAAGTGCGTTTTAAAATGATAGGTATTACCTATTGACCCAGAGCAGCCACCAAAAATTAAACTTGCAGTCAGCTTACCAGTAATGAAGAAGTCAAGAAAATTTTTATTGGACTGGACTGAAGCGCAGCCCTTGGATATTAAATGAATTTTGAGAAATGAAGGAATGCAGGTAGAAAAAAAGACAAAACTATTAGCTGTAGCTGGTGTTTATAATGTAATTAAGATCGAGAAAAGAGTCTACTCACTGTACATGCAGTTAGTAAATTTTCACATAACTGTGTTCAAATAATTAATAAGTTCTTTTATATACTGACACGCTAAAGAAACGCAACAAGTAGTAATCTACAAAAATTAATGTTTTTTTTATCTTATGATTTTCAAAAGCGAATAAAGTAAGGCTTAATTCACTTTTCAGAACATCAGAGATTTGATAAAAATGGTAAATGTTTATCTGTTTACTTTACTAAGTAAAATATGATTGTTAAAACACCCCCCTCCCAGCCATTCAAATAAAACGTGCAAGACTGCCCTGAACATCAATTGCAGCTTAATTTCTACGATACAATAGGTTAATTAATATCGAGATCTGAGCGAAGGAATTATTCTTTGGAATTTTTAAATGCCCTTTTTTCAGATGATTAGGTCGAATTTTCTCTAATTCAGAGCAGTGTAGCCACCCTTGGACTTCCGGTACAAGGACTGTCCTTAATGCATTTGATACGTAAGACCCTGTTGAGGCGTAATGTAGTGAAATTTTGCATCAGCAACTCTCCATCACCTTTACGTTGAAATTTTCCAGCTAGAACAATGGAAATGCGTACGTAAGCCATTTTCAAGTAGCCTTAGAATCGTTACGGGAAAGGAAAGGAGAGTTAATTTTTTGAAATATTGCTGCAATACTTATGAAGAACAGTAAAAAACCCTTAAAACTCCATAATATTGCCAAATGTTTTGTTAAAAATGCAATTTTGATTTCCGTTAAGCAGACTCAAACTTGACTTCCGGTTATGGTATGGAAATTGTTCAACCGTTAAATTACCGATGTTTACCAAATTGAAGATATTCATAATTTTAAGATACGAAATTCTTTACTTTACACAATTATTTCCCCCTAAAGTAGGGTGTTGCGTTTCTTTTGCGTGTCAGTATATAACATGAATTTGTGGCTGAATATTTTAAACTTTTTCCATAACTTTGTCAAAAATAGGATTCAATGCATTGGTCATGAAGATACAATGTAATGTGTACATTTTTTCCTTCAGTTAAATTTTTGCACCTTATAATGTAATGAATTGCATATAAATTTTGACATTAATGATGCATGGTGTTGTAAATCTTAAAACTATGTATGTATGCATTATGTAGCAGTACTTTAAGCCATTTGGATATCCATATGATATTCACTAATAATTTTTTTAAATTAAATTACAAAGCCTTTTCTTAAAGTAATTAAGTAGTTCTTGTGGTGTTTCTAGTAAATAATGTGGATTTTAGTAAATATGATAAATATTTCATTTACTTAGTAGTCTTTTAAGTAATAATGTTCTAGATTTTAATAAATTTCAAGTATTACATTTACTTAGTAATAATTCATAAAGTTTAGTAAATAGAAAGCATATTATCTCTAAATTAAGTAATAATAATTTATCAAAAATGAGTAGTTCATATACTTTGTAATATAATTCCTATTGTTTAAGTAATTATATTAATACTTAGTAAATCATTTTACAAGTAATCGAATTCATCCTTTTTACTAATCATGTTTACAATTACTAACCATGGTAGTCATTTACTTGCTATTCTGACTAAATGGACTAATTGCTAGTTTTTCTTAATCTAATATCTTATTTTAAAAACAACAAGTAAAACTTTTTTTAGATTGGAGAGAAGCAGATCGTATCGCATCCATTGCTGTCGTCAGATGTATTGTAACGTCATGCAGTTATGAAGCTCCCTGCGGGTCACGTGAAACCAGTATATTAATGATGTGTAGCTGGTGAATTTTTAATATATGGTGGCTAGGTCATGTGAAGGGGGCACATTAGCAATGTGAAGTGGATAGTATTGCTCTCAACCAAAGAAATTTCTAGATTTTTATCAGAGGCGAGATAATGTCCTATACTCGGCACTCAGGCCCATTGAGCAGGGTGGGATCTTTTTCGTGCCAGCAACTACTGCGACACGGGACCTCGGTATATACGGTCTCATCCGAAGGACCAGTCTCCACATCCCACAGTGGAATTCGAACCCACGACGTAAGGATCAACTCCTTACTTCGCGACTCTAGAACAGACGCTCTAACCACTGCGCCACGAAATTATGGTATTTTACAATTATAATTTTTTTTACTACTGATATTTTCCATTTTCGATGTTGAGATCTAATAATTTCATGATGAAAATGTAAACCAAACAAGCTGTACAAGTAATACGCATGGACTTCCTGTTTATACTGTTCCTGTATATGGAATAGGGATTCGACCGTCAATGCCTCGGTGTATCAAGCAGGTAAAATTAAGTCCCTCCCCTTACTTCAGAAAACCGACGATTAAAAATCTCGGCCTTTAAGGGGTAGGTTTGGGCCACTTGCTTTTTTCCTATTTTAGTGCATTTGGTATCAATGTTTTCTTTCTTTCTATGTTACGATTTTGAAGTCCAAAAATCTAGAAGCCCATGACCATTTCGCTCACCTGAGCATTGTGGCTGGAAAAAAGCAACAATCAGTCAAGTATTGAAAAACTCTAATGCAAAAGTGGTCCCACTTTACCCCTTAAAGGGCGTATGATTTGAATTAACTTGAATCTAGATTAACAAAGAAATCTTTGTACATATTCCTTTGATTTATTGTGGCTTTTTCCTACAAATTTGAAAATTTCATTTTGGCCTTAAACAAACTTGAATCTATACTACCTGGAAATGTTTCCAAATGATTTTCATTTTTCCTGGTCCAGTGATTCTTGATAAAATTTTTAAAACACACTAACAAATTTTCACTACTTCTTAATAATCTCCCCTTGAGAGAACGCATGGCCCTTCATTTGAAAAAAAAACTTTAAATTTCTTTTGTTTTGTGGCAAGTTTGGTTGGAATTGGTCTAGTGGTTCTAAAGAAGTCGAAATTGTGAAAAGTTTACGGACAGAAAGACGAACTACAGAAAACCAGAAGTCTCTGTCGAGACTGTAGCTCTACTGGTTTATACTTAATATAATAAAGAAAGAGTAAAGTAGCAGTTAAGACTTAAAAACTTTACAAAAGCAATACATGTATACAGAATAATGATCCTTGACTAAATCTCTTTTTGAGGCAAGATTGCAATAAGACTACAACTGTAGGATTTGCTTTTAATAAAATTTTACAGAATTTTCAATTTAAATTACTATGGCAACATAAATCAGCAAAATCAAAAACACAAAACTGACAATTATGTATCTCAGTGTAGTCTGCTTGTGTGCCAAGTTATATTAAAATCAGACCAAAACTGTGGGACTTTGAGTGTATTGCAAAAAATTTCTATTTTTGGTAACCACGGAAAAACCATGCATCGAAATCAAAAACCGATATAAAGAATTATGTATCTTAGTGTAGTCTACTTGTGTGCCAAGTTATATTGAAATCAGACTTAAACTGTAGGAAAAGTAGCATTTTGAATGTTTTTAAAAGAATTTCTATTTTTAGTAACCACGTCAACACCGTTCATCGAAATCAAAAACCGATATACTGAATTACGTATCTTGGTGTAGTCTACATGTGTGCCAAGTTATACTGAAATCAGACTTAAACTGTAGGAGAAGTAGTATTTTGAATGATTTTCACAAAAATTTCTATTTTTAGTAACCACGGCAACACCGTTTATCGAAATCAAAAACCGATGCACAGAATTATGCATCTTAGTGTAGTCTACTTGTGTGCCAAGTTATATTGAAATCAGACTTAAACTGTAGGAGAAGTAGCATTTTTAATGATTTTCACAAAAATTTCTATTTTTTGTAACCACGGCAACACCGTTTATCGAAATCAAAAACCGATACCAACAATTATGTATCTTGGTGTAGTCTACTTGTGTGCCAAGTTACATTGAAATCAAACTAAAACTGTAGGAGGAGTAGCGTTTTGAAAAATTGTTTACAGACGGACAGACAGACAGACAGACGGACGGACGGACACCGGACGCATTACTATCGCATAAGCTCTTCTGGTCTCTGACCAGTAGAGCTAAAAATGTGGTCAGAAAAGCTCACTTGAGCTTTCAGCTGAGGTGAGCTAAAACGAGGACCATCCTGTATTTGAAACCGGGGCCTCTCACATGCTAAGCAAGAGTCATACCCCTAAACCATCGAGAAACTTGACTTCGTGTTGAATTAACATCACGTTATACATTGTCAAATTTGTTACACAAAACATAGTGTCTAGTTTAGCATTTGTTAATAAAAACCTTTTGACCTCAAAATCAATAGGTGTCTTCTTAGGCCATATGGAGTTGTCATATAAAATTTAATTTTAAAAGCTCAAAGGCTACTCGAGATATCGCGTGGAAACGAAAGTTACAGACAGACAGGGATATAGCCAGACGGATGGACAAATAGACGGACTGAGTTCAAAATCAGTAGGCATCTTCTTTAGCCTAACAGGTGTTGTCATGTAAAATTTCATATCAAAAACTTAAAGACTGCTATTCGAGATATCGCGTGGAAAACAAAGTGTTATAGATAGACAGAAATATAGACGGACGGACTGACAGATGGACGGACCTCAAAATCAATAGGCATCTTTTTTAAGGTAGGACTCTTCTCATATTTCTTGTATTTAGAAATTAATGAAATTATCAGAGAATCAAGAAGACAATATCACTAAGTGATGGTATAAGTGATATTAAATTTGACCGTTTTATATTAGAGGCAAGGTCATTACCTTTTCCTTTGGACATTAAGGAAAAAAATTACTCTTGCCAATCATGCAATCCCTACTTATATTTCAAAAGATTTAATGTTTTTCTTTTTGCATAAAAAGATACCCCCATATAGGGTCTATAAGATAATATTACCAAATTGACATAAATCATTCAACTAAAACGGATGTTGTTTAATCCGAATTTTCTCTGCTTTTCTTAATTTTTTAGGAAATATTATATTATTTATTTTTATAAGCTTCCTATATTTGATTTTTCCTTATTTTCAAATCTGGTAAAATTGTCAAAAAGATACAAAATGATACAAAAACAAAAAGTTTTGACCGTTTAGTAAGAGAGAAAAATCGCTTTTTAAAAATTTTGGCTCAAATCTGTTCTTAGATTGGAAGCTTTTAAAAGCTAACATAGTTCTAGTTTGTTTGAAGAATCATATTTATTTGATACATTTTGAAACTTTAGTCTCTTATTATTAATTTAACTTACATTTGAAAATTTCTTCAAGTCTTTGATTATGTAAAAATTAAAACTAAATTCTATGTTCTATAATAATTTTCCGCCAAAAATATAGTCCCGGCTAGTTTTCAAAAACAGTTTACTATTTCTGTTTAAAGGTGTACAATTGTGACGAGGAAAGAAAATGTGGTCTTTTAAATCTCCTACTTAAATATATGAGACATATTAGCAGATATAGTAAAAGAATATTTCATCTAGGTAGAAACCAGAGAAGAATCCTACCTTTGCCTATCTGGTGTTGTCATGTAAAAGAGGGTGTTGTAGTTCTTTTGTTATTTTCCCTAAATGTGTAGCAGATTAAAAGAAGAATTTTTATGTTGCAGAAACTCATATTAATTTTTTCTCAAATGCATCAATAAATAAAGCACAACGAGAAACAATATTTTGAAGCTGCGTATTGACTTCCAAATTGCCATTAAATGATGTAAAAAATTAGTCTCACGGCAAAATATATAAGATTTTTCGTTTATTGAACAGGGAATCCCCATTGTTCTGAAAAAAGCGCTGAAACAAAGTAATTTTGATACATACACAAAGAGGCAGGGATTTTCTTCAAAACTGCCATTTCCGATTTTTGTTTCAAAGAGGCACATTTTTGAAAAACGCAAAAATTGAATAAACATTATTCTCCAAACGAAATGCAAAATATGTACATTAAATAACACTGGAAAACCATCGTGTCTGAAATGGTCTGGTGGATATGCTGGTTGGTTTCCAACTCGTACTTTTACCGGAGAATGGGTTCGAATCCTTGAATGGATCATTTTTGCATATATTTTTTTTCTTATTTTTTTTTTCAATATGTAATGGAAGTGCAATGAAATTATATATTTTGAACGTCAAGGAGTTAATTGAGTAATAACTATAATTAGAAATACAGGATTATTGCTAGCGCTCTCGAGCGCTAGCAACTACGTTAGTCCAAATTCCTTGAATACGCATGCTCGGCCACCATTGTCGTGCATTCTGGGAAAACTGTGAAAAACTACTACAGATAGACCGTACGAAAACAATTTCGTTGTATCGTGTTGTAGCATGAAATAACTGTTTATTTATTGTGTAACTTACACTTTAAAGATAACTTCATATTTATAACATTTCAAATTCTGGGGGTTTTTTTGCTGACGGAAAAGCCCGAATCATTATCTGATTGTTCTAAACAATGACAAGGGAGGTTGTTGTTGGTTTTTTTTTTGGTTTTTTTTTTTACATCTAAGCACAATCAAAGATAGATTCTAATTTCTGATTGGTCAATTCAGCCAGTCTTACAAATTCCAGAAACAGAAGCAAGGATTTACACTAAAAATAACGAATAAATCCACTATTTGTGTTTAAAAAATTCTGATGTGTATGGCTTTTAATCTAACATATCTTGACAAAGATGACCCAAAGGACCAATTAAGCTACTTCACATGCGTTCCAAACTCTCTGGACTCTTTACACGACATACACTTTGAGTTATTTTCTATATTCCTTTCAGCTCCCATGTATTTTCTTTGCTACATTGCCAAGAAATTCTCTTCTTTAAATTAGCTCATACACATCGGCATCTTCTTCATATTACATAGAGCCCCCCCCCCCTCCAGTAAAGGTCATATATGTTCCGTTGCGCCAAAACTCCAATAGGTCAACCCCCCCCTTATTTCTTAACCTTTGTGTCTAAATACGCCTCACAGAACAATAACAAGAAAACATTGATGTTACCATCAATAGTCGCCCGGGAAATATATAAAGTAAACTATGGAAATGAGTCTTGATCATCAAACTGCTTCGATATGCGTGAAAAGGCATGGAGACGATAGTCGCGAATATTTGGAAAACTTATAGTCGGATAAATGTCAAACAAAAACGATATCATTTTAAACTTCAATTCCTCGAGTAAATGTTGGTTGCATAAAATATAAATTTTAGTTAGACACATGCATCACCTATATTCAAAAATGTATTTAATTTTCAATTTTAGAATATAAAACTCGAACTGTACATAGTACGTTTTTATGCGAGAAGTAAAATTCGATGTTCTTAAAAAAGGGACCTGTCGTTTTTTCGATAATAAATGATAAACAACTTTATATATTAAATATGAAAAACTTATATATTTTTACAGATTCACATTATGGAAGTAAATATATTATGTATCTCGTAATTTATAAAGGGAAAGAACTTTCTGTTTAACCATCTTTTCAATGTTTAGAAAATCTTTAATATTGAATAACTACTCCCACCTCAATCCCCATATACCAACACTTAAACTTATATGTATAGAGCAGCCCGGTCCTCCGGGCTGCAATAACTTTATCACTCTCCAGCCTTGATAAAAATTAAAGAATTCAGCAAAATAAATCACTTGATCACGCGTCTTCCTTTTGTGTTTAAAAAATGCTACGGCGCTAGCTCACCTATCTTTTTAAAAGATAAACTTGTATTGTTTACCTTGATATGCTGTGACTTAAAACTTATACTTTATTTAGTTTTGTCGTGGAAAATAAAGTTAATGTATTGTTTAAATAATTTATTTTTTACATACTGTAGTTATTACAATTTTGAATAATTCTGGTCCATTAGTTAGTAGCCAAGATTTGATTTGAAACAAACGAAATGTCTTGGATGTAGCAGCAACAATGTGCATGGTTATGGGACGCAGTTTTATTTCATGAAAAATATTTTCGCACGATGTCTACAGTATTATGAGTATACCTTACAAAATGCTGCTTTAGCCATTGTGCTTTTTTTTTTGTTCCAACCTTTTTCGTGCAAAATGACAAAAGTGTTTTGCTGTATCAAGCAGGCAATACCGCCGTAAACATAGTCCTCTACATAACTGTATCTAAATTTAGACATAACGAGGGTATATAAATGTCCTTCTCGATATATAGGGAATAATCGCGAGTTTCTGCAACATCCTCCTCCCTCTTTTATTGCAAAAGCTGAAAGGCAGCTATTCGAGAAAAGTGTTACAGATTACAGACAAACAGAAATATAGCCGGATGGACGGACAGACAGACGGACGGCCGGCGTAACGTTGAATTTTGAACCGGGTTGAAAATTGACCCGGGGGTCATTTTTCAACGTTGAATAGTGAGACCTAAGATGTTGAATTTAGACCCTAGTCCGTTGAAAATTGAGCCGGGTCGTGGAATTTTGATCATGAAACCGGTTCTAAATTCAACAGCATAAAACACATATTTATGTCTTGATTTTCACAACTGTGATTTAATCCATGGGCGTCGGGAAGGTGGGGGGGGGGTATGGATGCTTAGCCCCCCCTCCCCCCACTTTTTGGAAAGATAGACATAATTAATATAGGCATTGAACAAAGTGAAATTGGTTTAGCCACCCTTTCAACAGACACGTTATATTGTACTCAAAGAAATAAGAGTAAGTGGTAGTGCTTAATTCAGTAATTCAGTTATATTCTTAGAATAAAATATTAACAAAAATATCTTAGATTTTACAGTTACATGTAGTTTAATATCACAATATTTCGTGTAATTTTTTTTTAATCAGTAGTATATGTAAATCAATAGTATGTGTAAACCCTTTTAGTATACATAGTTACACAATATACACTTTTGTTCAGAAATTTATTTATCTATATTTGCTTTTTGCTAACAACACTTCATTTATATTTCAATCTTAAAATTCGTAATATTAGTATTTGGGAAATAGTGAGAGTTTAATGCATGATGCACGTACATTTAAATTTATTTATCAATTATTTATTTAACTTATTTTAGTTATGCGCAACATTAATAACTTATAATGTCAACTTGAAAAAATGGATTTTTTTTCAAAATAAAAGGTTTAGTGATCTTTGTGGCATAGTAAATCAAACAGTTCAAGAACTAACCCCACAATACATATTTATTTTGTTAAGTAGAGGATGGAAAGAGGGGTTGATCTAACACCTTTTTGGGATGTTTCAATTTGCTAATAAAATCTTGTTTCATGGCAGATTTAGAGATGATGGTTTCATCATTTTCAATGGTTCTGAGACTGAGATTCTTGATTTCTTTAAACTTGGCAATCATGCAGTGTCATCCGCACTTTAAATTCACCTTTGAAATTTCTGTTGATTCAGTAAACTTTTTAGACACAAAAGTGTATAAAGGAAGAAAATTTCAAGAATCAAACAAACTTGATATCAAATCTTATATAAAACCAACAATTAATTTCCAATATCTACACAGAGAAAGTTCTCACAACCCAGCGGTATTCAAAGGTTTCGTTAAAGGTAAATGCAAAAGACGTGAGAAATACCAATGGCACTGTTCTCAGTATAATTCTACAAGACTTTAAAAACCCCTTGTCAAAGAGAGGCTTCTCTGATGCAGAAATAGATCCCATTATCACAGGAATAATTGGAACAGACAGAAATGAGATCCTAAATAGAAGTTACGGCCAACTGAGACCCAACAATAAATTGGTTATGATTACAAAATTTAATCCGAGAGTCAACGGACTAAAAAACGCATCTTAAAATACTGGAACAAAACCAAAACAGACACAAAATGCAAAGAAATATTTACCTCGGAACCAATTAAAGCTTATAGTAAAGACAAAAGTAAAGGCGATTATGATATAATTTTGAGATCATGTCCATGAAATTTATTAAGACCCCACACTCTAAACCAAACTTCTAAACCAGGCATTCCTCATGATCATAATTATGTACATGTACTTATATTTCCAACAGAAAGGAATGCCTGGTTTAGAAGTTTGGTTTAGAGTGTGGGGTCCTAATAAATTTCCCGTAAAAACAACCTCCAAGTTCAAATAATGTTCAAACTCCGAGGTGGGGTCAGTATTCAACAGGGTCAATTTTCAACTTGTTGAGGTCATCAGGGATAAGAAAAAAAAATATCAAGCTGTTGAAAAATGACCCCGGGTATAAATTCAACGATTTTTGGTCTCAATTTTCAACGGAGAAAAAACACCCCTGGTTCAATATTCAATGTTGAAAAATGACCCCCGGTTCAATTTTCAACTCGGGTCAATATTCAACGTTACACCGGACTCAAAATCAAATGGCGACTTCTTTATGCCATAGGGAGTTATCATGTAAAATTTCATGGCAAAGGCTGAAAGCATCTCGAGATATCGCGTGGAAAGGAAAGTGTAACAGACAGCAGCAATACAGCTAGACGTCCGTCCAACGGACAGAAAGGCAGCCAGACAGACATACAGTAATACCAAAATTAATATCCCCACTTTCAGCGGGGGAACAATAAACTAGAGGAAGAAAAATCTATATATATTATTTTAGCTCTTCGGCCTCTACTTTTTTCATAGCTATTTAAATGTTTTTACTTAAGAAATACTTACAGGCATAATTGTATTCTCTAATCGGTTCGGAGTCTGCATATAGCTCTCTTCTACCCGTATATTTTGACCGTGGTTTGGAACGATGACATTCTCTAAGAGTCACTGTAACCTGTTGGTATTGAAGCAATTGTTTTCATCTTGATATGTCCTCTCCCTATTATACTATTACAGATGCTGAAGCATAATTATTCACTTTTAACGAGTGTATATTTAAAGATAACGTTTACTCGTTGTTTCAGATTACAAAAATGGAATGCTATGAAATGCAATATGTGGAATAAAAATTGTTTTAATGAACAAAATAATAAAACTGAAAAATTTAATAATTTGTTAATCGAAGAAAATATGCAAGGACCAATATACACGGTAACTCTTGCCTTAAAAGTCATGGAACTTATTACGGTAACCGTTTGTACCCTTAGAACACATTTTTTCAAGCCTTATAAGTCTATAAGCACTGCTCTATTTCTTAATACAAGACCAAGCTGACATTTTCTCAACTAATAACAAGAATAGATATGGGTTACCCCATATCCAAAAATATTCGACTTTTAGATTTAATATGTTTAACAGTGTTTAATGACTTTTATAAAAAATAAACTGCGCTGTCTAGTTATGCATAACAAACAGTGCACATACCTGTGTCTGCAAGACCAGTTTAAACCTTGCTCTACACACGTGCGATGGAGTTGTCAAACGCATATAGCGACCTCGGAGAAACACGTTTTGTTCTGCCGAGAAGTTACGATGGCAGACAAAACCTTTTCTCTTAATTAGATCATATGAATACAAATTCTGATTAATAAAAATTATACAATCCCTGCCCGCTGAACTACTCAGCATATTTTGTTCTAACATTTGTATCTGCAACAAAGTGTGTATAAAATGGTTAGGAACATCAGGGCCAGGCCCGAAAATTCTAAACAGAAAACCTTTTTTTAAAATTTCTGATATATACTAATGTATTCGTCACGGAACTTACTTATATAATTCAAATTCTATAGAAAATAATACGCTGAACGTCAACACGAAACCGGTTTTCAGTTTAGAAATCTCCGACCCGGTTCGGGTTTTGCTACACTGTAACACATTTTATAACTACGCTCCCTACCCAGTCTACACACGAGCAGAATCCGACAAGGGATTGAAAATTCCGTTATTTAATAATACACACACAGAATGATCAATTATTTTTCTCTAAGAGGAAACTAAATGATTATTAACGAACAATTAACACGAACTTAATACAATTGTTGATTATAATATCATCAATTCATCGGTGAAAAGATATCGATCGAAGAATGACCTAGATGTTCTCTGTTATCAAACATGTTACAAAAAAAAAAAAGCTGAGGAGGGAGAGGGAGCGAGCGTAGGAATATTAATATTTTTTATTTGCATTTCGGGGGGAAAGTGATCTTTGGAGAAAAAAATTACGTTAATTTTGGTTACGTTTACGTGTGACATACACAGCATTATTCTTATCATGAACAGTAATGTTGTATCTACCTATCATGATGGAACTATTTTCGTCGGAACAATTTGTGTGAGTCGTCGCTGACTACAGTAATATATCTTGAACTGATAGTAAGCACTGATCGAATGCATTAAAGGAAAAACCCCTACATAAACAATTACATGGGCGCAGACACATTTTGGACACCCAAAGTTGTGCGGAGGAGAAAATGCTAGCTGGCGCGTGTTTGGTCAATAAGAGAAAAGACTTGTTATGTATTTGACAAGTGAAATAAAGTTGATAAAAATCTCATATCAAGACTTGGGTTTCTTTGAGGTATATAGGAGTTACAGGTAAACATTTGAAGGGAGGGATGCACTTTGGTTAGAGATTTTCATTTGGTGTCAAACGCACCTAGTTGTAAACAAATGGAAATTGAAAGTAAAAGTGCAACGGCACGGTATATTTTTTCTGGCATTTTTTGTTTAAGGAATGAAGCTTATTTCAACTTATGTTATCCGATATAACATAACTTGGGGCAGTTTACGCTTTATAAACCGCGAAGCGGTTTATAAAAAAGCGTAAACTGCCCCAAGTTATGTTATATCGGATAACATAAGTTGAAATAAGCTTCATTCCTTAATATTTACATTTGCAAATGTTTTCCTTTATATAACACTACTGAAGGCAAGCGTTTTTATAACTGTGTAAATACAGGTATGGGGTCAAGAGGTCATAGATGTGCGTTTGGATAAACGTTCGACGTAATTTCTCTGTGACGTCATAAAGGGTCGACGCGCGTTTAGTGGATTACATACATGCCGTTGGGTTTGAAAAATTAACGCATTTCACACGTTAAAGGTAACAATCAGGCAAATATAAAGTATGAATAAGTCACAAATGTAAATATAAGTAATAAGGTATCATTTTTTGAGTTTTATTGAGATGTAAAACGGGTTGACACATGATCAAATCTTTCCATAAAGCCCTTCGGGCTTTATGGGATTTGATCACGTGACCAACCCGTTTTACATCTCAATAAAACTCAAAAAATGATACCTTATTTCTTATAATTTAATTTCAGGGTAGACAATAAGACAACATTTCCTCCGGAAAAAGGTTTGAAATTGAGCGTTATTTTAAATTTAACGTCAAGCGGAGTAATATGTTTTTGACGTAACTCATTGTGACGTAGGCAAGTTATGTTATACAAAATGGATAAAACCGTTTAACCAATCAAATGACGTGTTACAACTAAAATTAGATTATTTTCCAATATCTCGAACTTTCACGACAAAAAGGTCATTTGCCCGAAATTCGATATATTATCAGTGAGAGGGGCTAAAGTTTGTATGGAAGTCTATGGGAAAACATATGGTGGTGTTTGTCCTAAAAACAACTGGATGAAATACCGCGCAAGCGCAGGGAATTTTAACTAGTCCAACAGAAATTGTGTTTATAAAAGTTAGGGTAAACACGTTGTACTGAAGATCGATTGGTTTACGTTTTGGCGATTCTCAAGGTGAAAATCATGTTAGGTATGTAGCTACGTCGTTTTGGGTTCTATTAAGGGGTTTTTAAGTCATTCGAAGTTTTACTGCCTTAAGTGCAACAGCTACCTTTACTAATGTCGAAGTAAAAAGATTTTTTGGCTGAATATCGGCAACCTTCAGAAGAAGAGTCCTTGCTTAACTATATTCCTTCTGCAGTACATAAGGTTTCTACGCTTAATTTGAACACCCATGTCATTATTACTGAGACAGGGAAAGTCTCGTCAGACCTGGCTGACACCTGAACACTCTGAAGGAAGAAATTTCTGTGGGTGACGGTTTTGCTAAGAAACCTAAAAAAAAAAAACAAGAGGCCAAGGGGCCACAGCACTAACCTTAGAACATCGGCTAGGAAAAAGCACATCAGATCAGAACTGAGTTTACTGAGGGGGGTTGAATTTTAACCCCCCAGGGGGTCATGATTTGAACAAACTAGAATCTACACTACCTGAGGATGATTCCATCACTAATCATGGCTTTGAAGTAATTGAAAAGAAGATTTTAAAAGGTTTCCCTATATATTCCTATGTAAAAATCTGGTCGGCCATTTTGGTCCCATCCTAGCCCCGGGGGTCATGATTTGAACAAACTTGAATCTACACTACCTGAGGATGATTCCACATGAGTTTCATCTTTCCTGGCCCAGTGGTTCTTGAGAAGAAGATTTTTCCTATATATTCCTATGTAAAACTTTGGTTGGCCATTTTGGCCCCACCCTAGCCCCGGGGGTCATGATTTCAACAAACCTAAATCTACACTACCTGAGGATGATTCCACATGAGTTTCATCTTTCCTAGCCCAGTGGTTCTTGAGAAGAAGATTTTTAAAAAATTTTCCTAATATTTCCTATGCAAAACTTGGATCAGCCATTTTGGCCCCAACCTAGCCCCGGGATTTCAACAAACTTGAATCTACACTACACTTCCACGTGTAAGTCACTTCCTAGCCACATTTCCGTGAATAATTTACCCTATCTCGCTGTAGTCTCGCTAACTCTCGCCAGAGCCACTGCCAGAGCTACTCTGAACTCATCGGGTTTTATAATTTGCGGAACACCGAAAATTAGAACGTTCCGAACACGTTAGTAGGGGTGTTTGTATTCTTTCTTTGACTGGAGTAAGTTACAATGTGTAGCGCTATTTTTGTTTCTATTGAATTTTCCAAGATGATATCTGTATTTATTGTGTTTTCCTTTCATTTCCGGGGTTACCCAAGGTTTATCTACAGATGTTCTGCTTGAGTAGGCTGTTTTACGCTGTGTTGATTTTTAATGGGGTTCGATTTCAAAGAAAGGCTCCATGGCTTTTGTTAGCTCTGAAGTAAATAGGTCAACAGATGAGTCAATGGACTCCTGGGACTCACCTTCCAGCTTTTCAATTACTGACATAAGTGTATCAAGGCATGAGTATAATGCAGTTTGTGCTTCATAAAGGTATTCTGGTTTACACTTAAATGATCTCAATGAGGTAAAACTGTCGTCAGTGGAGTTTTCACTTATTGTGCTTACTACAGGGGAGGTCAAAAGATGTAGATGTAACGAGGCATGATCCGAGTAAGTAGTAAAATTTGACACTTGGAATTTTTCGATCAGGCAGAAAATATCTGGTGTAGAAAGACAGTAGTCTACAACACTTAACCCTCTGGATCCCATGGATGTAAAATCCCTGTCCATATTATTTTTATGGCGACCATTTAGTATCCTCATCCCAGATGATTTACACGTTGCCAATAGTTTCGAACCGTTGTCATTTATACTTGTATCCGGGTTCACACGTAATTGCAAATCATAGTCCAACTCATAACCAATAGTTTCCATATGGCTCAGATTGTTCTCATTAAGAACGTCATCAATTTTAAAATCTTCCCTAGATATGAAGACCATGCATTCATGTCTCCTAATATCATAACTTTTCCTTTACTCTGAACAGGTTGGGAACACATCCCCTCACTATGTTCATTTCTAGTGATTGTCTCCATAGCTTCCAGTGTTTCCGGTCCTCTGTACTCACCATCAATATACAGCCTGTTAACAACCAATGTTGCCTTTTTACCTCTGTTCCTTGCTTCTTTTAGAATTAGGTAAAGTTGTTTTCTTTGTTTCTGTATTACTCTTGGAAATTGCTCCTGAATTGCATATCTTGTGTCCCCTAGCTTGCCGGCGTTCGCGCGGACTTTCTCTCTCACTCTAAATGATGAAAATTTCACTACCACTGGTCTTCCATTCTCCATTCCCCCTCCTTCCTATCCGATGAGTCCTTTCGATGTCCTGCTTTACATTAAGGAGTCGAAGGAAGTCATCACAAAATTCATCTATGAGACGCACGCAATCCTTTCTGTTATCTTTGTATTCTGCCAGGCCAAAAAACAGGAGGTTGTCGCGCATACTACGACACTGTAAATCAGTCATTGTTTTTTCAATGTCTTTCTGTGTTTTTTTTTTTCTAAGCTCTGGATCTGACACAACACATCCTCGTTGACATTGGTAGAACGTGATCGATCTATATCCTGAACTCGCTCTCTGTTTTCAAGCCTTTTGGTATGCATTACATTAGAGTCAATTGTTTGTAACAGTTTATCTATGTCGGCCTTTTGGGCTCCAAGTTCAAGGTCGATATCTCCTTCATCGCCTTAAATTTCTCGTCTATACTGGCTATAAAGTCATTTTTGAATTTATCTAATTTACTTTCAGCCATGGATTGCAGGGATTGTTGACCTACTTGCAGTTTTTGGACGGCCTCCGCAATGACAGTAATTTTGTCCACCATATCATCTAAACTAGTGTCCGCCATTTTGATAGTCTTTGTTGATGGCTTTGGGGTATTACCATCAGAAGATAGTCGACGCTTTCCGTCGGGTTTGTCCGTTTAAGGCATCAATGCAATACAGACATATCGAAATATCTAAACATACCTGATTTTCCAAGCTTTACACTTTAAAATAGTACCAAATTACTCACAAAAATTACTGCTAAAATTTACACGTCCATGTCTACCCATGCATTCGCACTCCAGCAAATCGGTAATACCCGGTAGTAAGCTAAATTAAGTCAAATATATAATGACAAGTTTACATGTTGTTTTTCATCTCATAAAAAAATTCAGCTCCAGTCTCGTATCAAAAGGCCCGAATCGGAAGGGAAGATTCTGGGATTATTTTGCGTCAGTCATGATTTGACGTGAACCCAAGTGAAATACTGTTACGACGCCTAGACCGGCTTGCCTGTCTGATCCTCGATTTCGTACTGCCAGTCTAGGAACAGCGAATTTGTGTTATAGAGACAAGCGTCGGGATGATCGAGACTACAAATAATGACGAAAAAGTAGTAGCATATAATGAAAAGTAGTATAACGAAAAGTAGTATAATGAAAAGTAGTATAAAGACAAGTAGTATAATGAAAAGCAGCATAATGAAAAGTAGTATAAAGAAAAGTAGTATAATGAAAAGTAGTGTAATGGAAAGTAGTAGCATATAATGACAAAGTACCATCATATAATGACAAAGTGCCATCATATAATGACAAAATACAATCATATAATGACAAAGTACCAGCATATAATGACAAAATACCATCATATAATGCAAGTTCTGCCTAGACTTCCTTTTATTTTAAATTGTTTGTCATTGTGAGCACGACAATAATAGAATTTAAAAAATGCTTTTCATTTACGAAATGGATAGAAAAATGGCCTTTGAGCCTTCCGATCGCCACAAGATTTTTCTTTTTGTTTTTGAAGCGTAAAATCCCTGTAGTATTTGTAGTAACCCATGATGCAATTCTCATTCAGCTGATTTGTCAGTCAAAGTCATATTGGTGCCTCAATTGCTAAATATAGTCCCGATTCCTATGCAAAAATATTTGTCTAAAAAGAAATTTTAATTCATGAATGCAGAAATTAAAATTGTATCATAGAGAATATTTATTTAAGTTTGAATGATTTCAAGAGATATAGATTGAAGTACATTTCTACAGATATTATAGGCCGCTGAAAACTGAAACGCAACATAACTTTTCTGTTTACTATGTCTCCACGTGCTAGTCACTTCCTAGCCACATTTCCGTGAATAATTTACCCTATCTCGCTATAGTCTCGATAACTCTCTTTAGAGCCACTGCCAGAGCTACTCTGGAAACATCCGATTTTATAATTTGCAGAACGACAAAAATAAAAGGTTACGAACACATTAGTAGGGGTGATGTACGTCCTGCGAAGCGTACGGTTTAGACTTTTAAGGCTTACCGTGTATACCTGACCTAAAACACTTACCTTTTTGAGTTTTCGTCGAGGAAAACTATTATTACATTGAATTAACGATCCTTTAAATAATGTTTCACTATCACGTGCCAATTCCATTCCTTGAAATTATTACCTTTATGTTTTCCCTGAAAAAAAAAAACAGAAAATAAATCAAAAATACATTTTAATGTTCAACAGATATATCTTTAAACAAGTTGCATATATTTCAAATAGATAAGAAATTCTTCAACAGATGAAAAATATAATGTTTCGTGTATTTGAGAGAATTGAAATTAAATTAACTACCTAATTCAGAGAATTTGTATCCCTCGCTTAAGGGAAAAAGAGAAGGATGTTAGGATGTTCAGACTGGGGGTCACCCCCAAACCCACCCCACCTTCCCCGGATTTGCAGAATATATTAAATGTATGTTCTGAAGAAAATAAAAAAAATGCAAATATGGATACGTCATAACTTCTTCATTTCATATGCTTGTAAACCGAAAAAAAGATTTTTTTTAAGAAAAAGCATGGCATACTAGCAGAGCAAGAATATATAATATATATATATATATATATATATATATATATATATATATATATATATATATATATATATATATATATATATATATTTATCTCATACGTGTTGGTGATACAGGCCGTTGGATAAACTTATGCTTTATCAACGGGTAGATGCTTTATCAATAGCACTTCCGGTTTTGACACGAACCCTCGCTTCAAGATTTTATTTTATTGAAACTTTTATTTGTGAAAATTGTTGCCTTTATAAAATGAATGATAAAGGGTAGCAATATCGTTAAAAGCAAGATGTCAAAGAAGTGTCTTATTTTATCAAGGAACCCGTTGGCTATTTGAAGACAGATGTTACCCCCCCCCCCCCTTTTAGATCGTTTTCGGAGAAAGTAAAGCCTACATGTACCAGTTAAGTTGTTGTTATAAGACTCCTTTGACATCTTTAACAATGCTTTCTTATATTATACTATGTATGCCTACCTAGTAATGTAGGTGTAACTTACCATGGATCAGCCAACAATCTAGACAAAGTCTAGGCCCCTAGCCTTGCCTAGCACGATTTGTACTGCCATCGTAAAAAGAGTTGATTTTCACGATTCCCATAGTCCTAACAACTTTCAGTCAGAAGTTCGTTTGATGTAAAGCTCCAGCAATTTTCACATGATGTTTTCAAAGACACAGATAGCAAATATTCTAAATTTTGAACTCGATCTACTTTCTCTCGACGCATGTAAACATCAACGGTGCTACGTCATCAAGTTATACGTCATCAATTTGATTTTGGCAGTCATTCATGTAGTTTCGCAGGGGAAGTCTCAAAGTTTTGTTAAAACGAAAGTCGTATGAGATAAATAGAACATCTATAATTGTGTGATTTGATATTGGCTTTATCCAACTCGTTGAAATGGTGTATATTCGCTCGGCAAGCCTCGCGAATATATACACCATTTCAACTCGTTGGATAAAGCCAATATCAAATCACACAATATAGATATCCTCTCTCTCTATATATATATATATATATATATATATATATATATATATATATATATATATATATATATATATATATATATATATATATATATATATATATATATATTTTTTTTTTTTTTTTTTTAAAGGAAATTTATGTGAGCCATGTGGTGCTAAAAATGTATTTTGTGTAAATTTGTTGTGAAAACCAGTCAGTTTGAAGATAATAACGGATATACTTTTCAAGTGAAAAATTATATTAATTGTAAATCAAGGAATGTTGTTTATGGAATTTTTTGAAAAAAATGTGACAAAATAGTGTATGTGGGAGAAACTGGTGATAGTTTATATCAAAGACATGTTTTGAATTTGTCTTTAATTAAAAGGGAAACAAATGATCCTGTGGCTACTCATTTTAATTCAGGTGTACATACAGTAGAAGATTATAATATAATAGGCATTGAAAAACTATAAAAATGACATTTACCGCAAATATAGAGAAAATCTTTGGAAGAAAAAGTTGAACACTTATATACCATTTGGTATCAACAAAAGGGAACACTTCTGTCTTTGAAATGGATTTATGAACATTTGTGTGACATTGTGATACTTATTTTTACAGATATACATTTATATATACTTTAAAATCATCTTTTTAATTTACCCCGTATTCTAGTATTTTATTCTGTATGATAAAAATTTTGATAACACAAGTACAATTTTTGCTCTCACAATATTTTCAGATGTTTTTGGCGCTATTTTATTCCATGACGTTGCCTCTCAATTTTTACGTTCTTTGTGACGTCATAATACTGTTGAGTTGCTATGCATTTTTAAAAATAAACACGATTGAAGAATGCCGGTAACACGGATGAAGTGTTTTAAAGTTTTTTATTATATATATATAATTTAATTTTGTTTGTATTCTCGCCTCTCATTGGTTGATTTCCAAAAAGGAACGCAAAACATTTTGTATAATCTGGTTTGGTATGGGGACACACCCCCTTGACGACGAGCTTAATCATTATATCCATGCAATCCCCTCATTTCCAGTCCTCGGAATCCATGGAAAATTTCAGATTTAATAAATTTACCTTCAACTTTAAACAATTACTCGTTCTTACCTCATGTAAACAAACATCATGGCTGCTAGATCTATGTATCAGTTATTACCTCCCCTCGCTTCAAATCACTTCCGTTACTACGGTTGTATTATTGCGCGGTAAATTTGAACTGATAAAAAGCAACACAATTTTACATCAAAAGTTGTTTAATTATTTTAATCCGCTTCGAAATATCCAGAGTAGCAAAGGAGGACTACTTTATTAAACTATTTAACCCAAAACTTAACAGAAAATAATTACTTCAGTTTTAACTTTAATTATTTTCTACTTGTTTTTTGATTTATTTAACGAGGCCCGATCTACTTGATCTGCGCATACGTTTTAACGCAGCGTCGACTCAGGCACGTCACAATACTACCCTTGAATGCCGTCACTATATATATAAGGTATTCAATTTCATTTTGCGTGAGATTACCTAAGTCCTTGGTATTTCTTTGTGAGCTGCCTTTTTGAGACATGAGATATAATCCTCCAAATGTTTATCTCTATTAAGCGGTAGCCTGAAACCTTTCCTACTTTTAACCAGAGATATATCATCATCGGTTTTATTTTGAAAAAATTCCTTCAAGCGTAATTTACGGCAGAATTCTTCTGTGTCCTTAACGACATCAACCTTATCAGACTTTGGCGTAGGCGTGAATTTTAAACCATGTTCCAAAAGTTTTATTTCATCACTATTTAAGTCTCGTTGTGATAGCTTAATTAACAAGAGGCACATAGCTTAATTAACAAGAGGCCCTTTCAAATGATTGAATTTGGTTCATGTTTCAAGCTAGATGCTATGGCATTCACAATTCTAAAAGAGGCACCATTTCTAATCAGAACTATACAATTAGCAATTGTTTAGTTAGTTTACTTAATACCCATAAGCAGGGCAGAGGAACAAAAAATGCATTTTCACTAATCAGTAATATTCAGCAATAATCATAAGTGCCCCTACCACACATGAACCCCTGACCCTAGGTATACACATTGCACAATTTTTGAAAAGACACACTTGCTTTTCAAAAATGTTTGATTAATAATAAGGAGCAGATTTCAAACAATTCATTTTCAGTATATAAGTAGACCCCCCCCTTCGGTATCCCTGACCCAGGGGCCTTGAAGTTTATAATTCTGGAAGAAGAGCCCTTGTACATCATAACTATATAGGTAGTTCATCTGCTAGAGAAAAAGAGTTTCATATATGTAATGTATTTCACTATATAATCATTATAGAGCCGCGCCCTAACACCATAACCCCTGACCATTGGGCCATAAAATTCATAATTTTGGTAGAAGCATTCTTGCTCATCATAACTATGTACTTAGTTAGTTTATTTAATATCTAGGAGCAGAGAAGAAGATTTTCAAAGAAATAATGTATTTTCACTATATAATCAATAGTGCCCCACCCTAACCCCGAACCCTGGGGCCATAAAATTCAAAATTTTGGAAGAGACACTCTTGCTCATGAGTCATGATAACTTTATACTTAGTTGGTTTATTTAATAAGAAGAAGCAGAGAAGATTTTCAAAGAATAAATGCATTTTCACTATATAATCAATAGAGCCCCGCCCTTACACCAGAACCCACCCCTGACCCTTGGGCCATAAAATTCAAAATTTTGGAAGAGGCACTCTTGCTCATGATAACTTTTTACTTAGTTGGTTTATTTAATACAAAAGAAGCAGAGAAGAGATTTTCAAGTAATAAATACATTTTCACTATATAATCAATAGAGCAACGCCTTAACACCAGAACCCCTGACCCTTGGGCCATAAAATTCCTAAGTTTGGTAGAGGCAGTCTTGCCAAAACGCAGCCCGAAGACTACATGGAACGAACGTGTGGGTGAAAGAACAATTTCCCCAAGAGATAGAAAACAGGAGAAAAAAACTGTATCCAGTCATGCGCCAAGCAAAACTTGACCATAAACGTGTGAAACTTGTTCGAGACACTCTTTTCATAAATGGAGTGAAATACACTGCGCCTCCTGAATCCGCCCCAGTGACTCAAAGTTACGCAAGAGTAGCTCAACAAGAGCAAGGAGCACCAACCCAGACGCCTAGACGCGATAACAAAAGACCCCGGTATGGATCATCATCGCCAGATCAGAACAGACAATAGGAACGCGCGGAGGAACAGACCCAGCGCCGTAAGGCTCAATGTGTAAATAATGTACAAATTTTATCATTAAATGTATGTGGGATAAAAAACAGACTGAATTATAAGGAATTTACAGATTTCATCTCAAAATATGATATTGGTTTCCCAGAAACTTAAACAGATAATTCTGATAACATACAAATACCTGGATCTGTTACTTATATGAAAAATAGACGTAAACTTTCCAATATCCGATCTGGGGGGGATTATTGTAGCTATTAAAGATACTGTAGTGAAATATGTTAGCATGATAAATACAGATTGTAAATATGTTATGTGGTTCAAGATAAACAAAACTTTATTTAATACTACTAAAGACATAATTTGCGGAGTTGTTTATATATACCTCCAGAAGAAAGTAGATATTCTTCCCCTGATTGTTTTATAGAAATTGAACAAGAGTTCCTCAATTTTAATAAAGATTCAAATTATTTTTGTATGCTTGGTGACTTTAATGCTAGAGTAGGTAATATGAATGATTTTTTCACTGCTGATGAATTTGTATTGAACCAAAACAATTGTAATGAGAACATGTATACTGATATTTTAACAAGATCCACGATTTTTGAAAAATGTGATATACCATTAAAAAGAACTGTTAAAGACACCACGGTAAATAACTATGGACATAAATTGATTGATTTTTGTAGGAATAATGAAATGTATATTGTAAATAGCCGTGTAGGCAACGACAAATTTAAGGGAGACTTAACTTGTAAAAATAGCAGCACTGTAGATTATGTTTTAGCCAGTGTGCAGATTTTTTATTTGTTTATCGATTTTGATGTTGTCGAATTTTGTAATCTATTCTCTGATGTACATAATGCCTTATCAGTATCTTTATCTAGTTGTAAGAGTGTAAGATCAACCTTGTAACACGTGATATATGTGACGTGTTCTTAAGTGCAGCAAAAGAAACATTTGGATATCACAAAGATAGAAGGGCTGGGGTTAATAATAATTGTAATAAACAATGGTTTAATCGGGACTGTAGAAACGCTAGAAAAAAGTTTCATCTCGCTAAACGTATGTATAATCGAAATAAATCGACCGAAAACAAGTGTAATTTGAATGTTATGAGTAAAATGTATAAGAAAACAATGGATGATAGCATCAAAAATGATAGAAAGAACATTGCCAAAAAACTCAAAGACTTGCATTCTACAAATCCCAAAGATTACTGGAAAATTTTGAATAGATCTGATAAAAATAAGAAATGTGCTGTCGATATAAATGACATGTATAATTTTTTGAAAGATATGAATGAAGATAATAATTGCAATGTTGCACCTAATAACTTAGATGAACAGGAAGATGTAACAAATTTTTCAAATGATTTCTCAGTTGATACCCTGAATTGTGCTATCAGTGATGAAGACATACTGAAAAGTGTCAAAAAGCTTAAAAATAACAAAGCATGTGGTTTTGACAAAGTGTTTAATGAACATATAACTTCAACAATTACTATATTTCTACCCGTTTACAGAAAATTGTTCAATTTAATATTTGACTCAGGTACCGTACCGGATGAATGGTTGATTGGCATTGTTAAACCTATATATAAAAATAAAGGTGACCCAACACAACCAGAAAATTATCGACCCATAACATTATTGAGCTGTTTAGGAAAATTATTTACAAGTATTTTATGCACACGATTAGAAACATTTGCTGAAGAAGTAAATCTAATTAATGAGAGTCAAACAGGGTTTAGAAAAGGGTACTCAACTTTAGATCATATAGTTACGTTACAGTTTTTATGTCAGATTTTTTTTCAAAGAAAAAAGAAACTTTTCTGCGCATTTATTGACTTTAAACAAGCTTTTGATACGGTTTGGAGATTTGGATTGTGGCATAAGCTATTTAAGAGTGGAGTCAGTGGCAAATGTTTTAACTTCATGAAAAATATGTATATTGGAATTAAATCTATGATGAATTTGAATGGTACAACCACAGATTATTTTAATTGTAACGTTGGAGTTCGCCAGGGTGAAAATCTATCGCCTTTTTTATTTTCATTATATATCAATGACCTAGAAGAGTTTCTCTCTGACAGAGGTATTATTGGTTTACAAAGTATAACTGATGCTGTTGAAGAAGAATTATATGTGTATCTCAAGCTTTTCATTTTGTTATATGCAGATGATACTGTTATCATGGCTGAAACAGATGTAGATTTGCAAAAGGCTCTAGATGATTTTTATTTGTATTGTTCACAATGGAAACTCAATGTTAATGTTAGTAAGACAAAAATTCTAGTGTTTTCTAAAGGACCAATGTCAAAAAAGGTATTTTATTACAATAATAACGCAATTGAAAATGTAAAAGAATTTAAGTATCTTGAGATAATATTTTCACGCTCAGGCTCATTTTGTAAGGCCAAAAAACATTTATGTGAACAAGGACAGAAAGCAATGTATGGTGTAATAAGGAAGTTAAGACAATTTAACTTACCAACTGAATGTCAGTTAGATCTTTTTGATAAAGTTGTTGTTCCAATTTTGACTTATAGCTGTGAAATTTGGGGTTATGAAAACGTTGACATCATTGAACGTGTACATTTAAAACTTTTAAAACATATTTTCCATTTAAAGAGTAGCACGCCGTCGTATATGGTGTATGGGGAGACTGGGCGATTCCCATTGTATATTACTATTTTTACAAGAATGATCTCGTACTGGTTAAAATTGCTTACCCCGAATTCTTCAGAAAACAAAATAGTTTGTGTTTTGTATAAATATCTATATTCTCAATATTTTCAAGGAGGTCCAAAAAACCCATGGGTAGATTTCATTTATAAAATTTTAACCTCTTGTGGGTTCTCTAACATTTGGTATGAACAAAGTTCCATTGACAGAAATTGGATACTTGCAGCAGTGAAGCAAAGATTAAGAGACCAGTTTATTCAAAAATGGCATAGTGATATTAATAACTCATCAAAAGGTCAAATTTACAAAATTTTTAAAATTGATTTTGGATTTGAAAAATGTCTAAGTATTTTACCTAGTAAACTCCAAAAAATATTAATAAAATTTAGAACCTCAAACCACCACCTCCCAATTGAAACTGGTAGATGGTCAAATATTCCATTAGATGAAAGAGTTTGTAAACTGTGTAATACAGGGCAAATAGCAGATGAATTTCATTTCATTTTAGAATGCAAAACATTGAATAGTGTCAGAAAGAATCTTTTACAACCCAGATATTGTAAAACGCCAAATACACTTAAGTTTTGTGAAATTATGTCAACGACAAATTCAAAATCTTTAAAAAACCTTTGTATATTTATATCTAAAATAAACGACACCGTCTGTCCTCCATAAGTTAAATATTACCATACCCTCTTTTCTTTTCTTTTTTTTATTCTTTTTTCATTGTATGTTTATTGCTATACTTTGCACATATGTTATGCCTCTCATTTATGCTATTGTATCATAATTATATTTATTATTTTTCTTACAATTATGACGACTAATTTATATATTGTACCTCATGTACCACTGATGTTGGTGTGAGTGAAATAAATGAACTTGAACCCAAGCTCATGGCCAGGGTTAAAGTTTCCAAAAGTTTCCAAACTGCTTATCATAACTATGTACTTAGTTAGTTTATTTAATACCTAGGAGTAGAGAAGAAAAATGCATTTTTACCATATAATCAATAGAGCCCCACCCTAGCACCAGAACCTCTGACCCTGGAGCCTAAAAATTCACAATTTGAGTAGAGGCACTCTTGCTTATTATAAATATGCACTCAATTAGTTTATTTAATACTCAGGAACAATAAAAATTTACAAAGAAATAATGCATTTTCACTATATAATCAATAGAGCCCCGCCTTAACACCATAACCCCTGACCCTGGGGCCATAAAATTCACAATTTTGGTAGAGGCATTCTAGCTCATTATAACTATGTACTTAATTAGTTTACTTAATACCCAGAAGCAGAGAAGAAGATTTTCAAAGAATTAATGTATTTTCACTATATAATCAATAGAGTTCCGCCCTAACACCAGAACCCCTGACCCTGGGGCCATGAATTTCATAATTTTGGTAGAGAACCCAATGCTAATTACAATCATACCAACAGTTTGACTGCTTGATGTCCAGGAGAAAAGAAGAAGATTTTTAAAGTTTGCACTAATTTTAGTGGTTTTGGCCCCACCCCCCGTCCCCAGGGGCAGGGACCATGAAATTCACAAAGCTTGTTCCCCTTCACCCACAGATGCTATATGCCAAAATTGGTTGAAATTGTTTCAGTGGTTTCAGAGAAGAAGCTAAAGATGTTTAAATGTTAACGCACGACGAACGACACAAGACGAACGGCGACTGACGAAAACGGATAGCAATAGGTTTACTCAGGTGACCTTAAAATCGAATAAAAAATGGGGGTTGATATGCTTCTTTTGGCGCTACAGTATTTGATATGAACTTTCTGCACTAAAATTTGTGTCTTGATAAAAAATTACTTCTGCAATGTTTTCCCTCCAATGTTTTTATCCAAATAAAACATGAGACAAAATAAACTATATAAAGTCTATTTGAAATAAGACAATTTAAAATTGCGACTAAGAAAAAATTTCAAACTGCTTTGCACAATCAATTATTTGACCTTTCTGCACTCACAAAAATAATGTTATTTTTCTGGCTTTGAAATTCTGGGGGTTTTTTTTGTTTGTTTGTTAGTTTGTTTTGTTTTTTTTTTTTTTTTGGTTGTTTGTTTGTTTGTTTGTTTTTTCTTTCTTTTTTTTTGTTGCATTATTTGTGTTAAAATTGTCTCTATGACATGTGTAGATAAATTTCAACTATTATAGCTACCATCATTTATTATTCTCCGCTTTCCATAACCTAAAATTTTGTAAAATATACAGGATGTTCATATATAGGTATGTAACAGTGTATTTAAAAAGATATTGAGGTGGCTCGAGCTCCTGGAAAAAATTAAAATCATGAGCAGTTGTTTTGTGTCCTATGCACGCTGTCGGATGATTCGATATGCATTATATATTCATATAAAATCCTGTCACCCCTACATCATTTCTGCCATGGCCCAAATAATAAAATGTAAATTTAATTGCAAATGAAATTCTTAAAATATCTTTGAATGGATTGATTTCTATTTTACAGACAATCGCACATCGTTTTAATACATATAGGATCTTTGTATGACGCAAGAGAGACATGTACGATATTGACGTCGTCTAGCAAAATGAACGTCGGAACTGACGTTGCTATCGCTTAAACACCACTTTTTATCATTATTTGTGATGTGTTACACGTAATCAGATATAAACAAGTTATATATTGTAAGAAAGATAAAATTCTCAACTTTTGAGTCAGATAAACATCAATTTATTTCAATGTTTGGCGAAAATCGACCAATAACGTACTTGTTCTTTAATAAGCAAGGAAATTATTTTAAAGTCTTAAACTTTTGCTGAATTTAAGCTGATAGGTCAAATTTTAAATACTCAGAAAAAACATCAAAAGTGAAGGTATATGATGTAAATTTTTGATATTACTAAAAAAGTGTCAATTTTTTCCTGGACTTTCAGGATATATTTGTAAGATTCAAAAGTCCGATGGTCTCGCCAAACACCGATAATATGCGCTAAATCCCGATGGTTTGTTGTCGGTACGGACGCCAAGGTCCGTTGGTAAATGGTGCAGAGAAACAATCAACGTTTATGACGTCACAATAATCCGACGTCTATCCTAGACGCCGTTGTCCTGTATTTAAAAAAAATCCCGATCATTTCTGAATTCATCCTCGCATACACTTTTATTGATTTTGCTTTTTGCTTACACCTTTCAGAGATACATATATTAGGATTAGTCCCCGCACACCACTCGACTGATATGCTTCGTACCAACCCGAGAGATTTAGGGTTAGTCCTTACACACTACTTATAGTTGAGTGATTATGATTAGTCTCGCACCCATCCAAGACATCTAGGTTCAAGTTGTTATACATTTCGTAGGCGATTATGGATAGTTTCGCATCACAGGCACTTGTTTCGTATACGGGGTCCCCCTACCTATATTTACCACAAGGTACCTAACTCATTTTAGGGCACCCCCACTTCAAGCTTGTATTTACTAATAAATCAATCATACACCTACATTATCTTGATATAGTTCGCTCCAAGAGATATTTTTCTACATTACTGACGTCTCCTATAAAGATCTTTTGTGGTAAAATGCTTATTTATTCATTCATTTATTCGGTTTGGCGGTTACGGACAAAATAGTTTTTACGAAAAAATTAAAATAATCTGCCAGTGGAAAATAATTGGCAACATTTTTATAGATAATATATTTTTTAGGTAATAATTATACTAAAATTCGGGTAATTAAACTTTGTTTAAATAAAACAACTTTTTTAATCCATAAGTATAAGTGTGTACGATAAAACTAGAAACTTCCGGATGAAAAGGTAAAATCTAGAGCAAGTTACTTCATTTATGCAAATTCCAGTGATTTTATAAAATTACAAGTAATAAAGCAGTATGATTTTTATGATGTTATGATTCATTGTTAAAAAAAAACAGAATTTGTTTTCAAATACTAATAGAACTCGCTACATAAGAGGCAAATCTATGAAGTTTATAAAATGGTACCTTTTTTAACTGAACAAGAGGCGCATGGGCCACAAGGCTCACCTGATTTGCCGTTCATGCTGTTTTCACCAGATTTTCCCCACTTGTTAAATGTCTATTAAAGCTTCACCCCTATCCCTTGGGGTCATGATTTGGACAATTTAGATTCTACACTACCCCAGGATGCTTCCACATAAGTTTCGGCTTTTCTGGTCCAGTGGTTCCCAAGCATTATAAATTGAAATAAGGACTTTTTAAATAATTTTTATTTACAGGATTTGTGAAAAAAATCATTGAAGTTCCAGGAAGAAACCTAACTCTTCAGGAACTATGTAGCACAATCCATAATGAAAATAATCCTGGAAAAAATGTCCAAAATATATCAATAGCTTGATTTTAACCCTATTTCCAAATGCTGAAAAATCAAAAACAAGAAGTAAATTGAATGGAATACCAATTCCAAGCTAAAAGAATATTGCACTTGCATCTTACATTGATAGAACTGCAGTATCATTTGAAAATATCTTAAATATAATGCCCAGTGATTGGTTTGTAATTAAAAAAGAGGCAGATGCTGTAGTATTTGGGCATTTTCTAGACTGCCAGTTTAATGGAAGGAATCCCATCATAAAATTAACAATCAACAGGAGCAGCAAAATATCTTTTTATTTAGATGATAAGGAAATAAATAGTTTTGCGCAATACATTCCGCAGGAGATAGAATTCAATGTAACCTCTGTTTCTGCATTATTTCGAAGCATGAAAGTAATTTTCCATGTCAAGGTTATGATATATCAACGGATAAAAACAAATTTGCAAAAATTTCAAACTGTACCAAAGAGATTTTTAGACAAGATGGTAAAACAATGACATTTTTGCGATACAAAGACTGCATGCATTTTAATCAATTAAACTCAATATCATCAAAATGTGAAAAGTGCCAAACATTTTTTTAAAAACAAAAACTACTACTGCAAAACAAAAATGGCTAATAAAGAAAATATATGCCAAATTTCAGAGGAAGAAACTTTGGAAAAATTGAAATTATTGGCTTCAAATTTGAAGAAAAATCAGTTAATTTTGATGCTTTCTCAAATAACTGCTTCTAATGCAAGTAAAAATGGAATGAGGTGGGACAAAGATGTCACATGCATGGCTTTAAGTCTGTATAATAGAAATCCAGCAGCCTACCGAGATTTAACACACAGTAATTGGTTAAACTTGCCATGTGAATCTTTATTGCAAAGATACAAAAATGCAGTTCATCAAAGACCTGGGATATCTAATGAAATGATGGGATGGATGAGTAATGAGGCTAAATCCCAAAACATAACACTGACAGGGTATTATGGTGGTTTGATCCTAGATGAAATGATGATACAAGAGGATTTGCAAATTGTACATTCTAAAAATGAAACCAAGTTCATAGGCCTTGCAGACAGTGGGGATTCTTTTAAACAAATGCAATTATTAAACCAGAAGTCTCTGTCGAGACTGAAGCTCTAATGGTTTGTACTTATAGCCAAGGAAGAGAAAAGTACTTAAGCAGTTGGAAATTGAAACTTTTAAACAGCAATAAATAGAATAATGATCCTTGATTAAGTCTCTTTATGTTCTTAGTGTAGTCTATTTGCATGCCACATCATATCTTAATCAGACTAAAACTGTATTTGGAGTAGCATTTTGAGAGTATTTAACAGAAATTTCTATTTTTAGTAATCATGGCAACACCATTCATTGAAGTGAAAAACTGATATACAGAATTATGTACCTTAGTGTAGTCTACTTGTGTGCCAAGTTATATTGAAATTAGACCAAAACTGTAGGAGGAGTAGCATTTTGAAAGAATTTCACAGAAATTTCTATTTTTAGTAACCACGTCAACACCGTTCATCAGAATCAAAAACCGATACATAGAATTATGTATCTGGGTGTAGTCTACTTGTGTGCCAAGTTATATTGAAATCAGACCAAAACTGTAGGAGGAGTAGCATTTTGAAAGAATTTCACAGAAATTTCTATTTTTAGTAACCACGTCAACACCGTTCATCAGAATCAAAAACCGATACATAGAATTATGTATCTGGGTGTAGCCTACTTGTGTGCCAAGTTATATTGAAATCAGACCAAAACTGTAGGAGGAGTAGCATTTTGAAAGAATTTCACAGAAATTTCTATTTTTAGTAACCACGTCAACACCGTTCATCGAAATCAAAAACCGATATACAGAATTATGCATCTTAGTGTAGTCAACTTGTGTGCCAAGTTATATGGAAATCAGACCAAAACCGTAGGAGGAGTAGCATTTTGAAAGAATTTCACAGAAATTTCTATTTTTAGTAACCACGGCAACGCCGTTCATCGAAATCAAAAACCGATACACAGAATTATGTATCTTAGTGTAGTCTACTTGTGTGCCAAGTTATATTGAAATCAGACCAAAACCGTAGGAGGAGTAGCATTTTGAACCAGAAGTCTCTGTCGAGACTGTAGCTCTACTGGTTTGTACTTATAACAAAGGATAAGAAAAGAAGCCATTGCAATCAGACCAAAACTGTAGAAGGAGTGATGTTTTAAAGGAATTTCACGGACATTTCTATTTTTAGTACTAATGGCAACATCATTCATCAAAATCAAAAACCGATGCACTATTTAATGTATCTTAGTGTAGTCTACTTGTGTGCCAAGTTAAATTGAAATCAGACCAAAACTGTAGAAGGAGTAGTGTTTTAAAGGAATTTCACAGAAAATTCTATTTTTAGTAACCACGGCAACACCATTCATCGAAATCAAAAACCGACGCACAGAATTAAGTGTCTTAGTGTAGTCTACTTGTGTGCCAAGTTACATTGAAATCGGACCAAAACTGTAGGAGGAGTAGCATTTTGAAAAATTGTTTACAGACAGAGAGACAGACAGACGGACGGACGACAGACACCTTACTATTGCATAAGCTCTTCTGGTCTCTGACCAGTAGAGCTAAAAACCGATGCACAGAATTATGTATCTTAGTATAGTCTACTTGTGTGCCAAATTATATTGTAATCAGACCAAAACTGTAGGAGGAGTAGCATTTTAAAAGAATTTCTCAGAAATTTCTATTTTTAGTAACCATGGCAACACCGTTCATCGAAAGCGAAAACCAATGCACAGAATTATGTATTTTAGTGTAGTCTACTTGTGTGCCAAGTTATATTGAAATTAGACCAAAACTGTAGGAGGAGTAGCATTTAGAAAGAATTTCACAGAAATTTCTATTTTTAGTAACCACGGCAACACCGTTAATCGAAATCAAAAACCCATGCACAGAATTATGTATCTTAGTGTAGTCTACTTGTGTGCCAAGTAATATTGAAATTGGACCAAAACTGTGGGAGGAGTAGCATTTAGAAAGAATTTCACAGAAATTTCTACTTTTAGTAACCACGGCAACACCATTCATCGAAATCAAAAACCGATACACAGAATTATGTATCTTAGTGTAGTCTACTTGTGTGCCAAGTAATATTGAAATTGGACCAAAACTGTAGGAGGAGTAGCATTTCGAAAGAATTTCACAGAAATTTCTATTTTTAGTAACCACGGCAACACCGTTCATCGAAATCAAAAACTGATGCACAGAATTATGTATCTTAGAGTAGTCTACTTGTGTGCCAAGTTATACTGAAATTAGACCAAAACTGTAGGAGGAGTAGCATTTTGAAAGAATTTCACAGAAATTTCTATTTTTAGTAACCACGTCAACACCGTTCATCAAAATCAAAAACCGAATCATAGAATTATGTATCTGGGTGTAGTCTACTTGTGTGCCAAGTTATATTGAAATCAGACCAAAACTGTAGGAGGAGTAGCATTTTGAAAGAATTTCACAGAAATTTCTATTTTTAGTAACCACGGCAACACCATTCATCGAAATCAAAAACCGATACACAGAATTATGTATCTTAGTGTAATCTACTTGTGAGCCAAGTTATATTGAAATCAGATCAAAACCGTGCTGGTTTGTACTTATAACAAAGGATAAGAAAAGAAGCCATTGCAATCAGACCAAAACTGTAGAAGGAGTGATGTTTTAAAGGAATTTCACGGACATTTCTATTTTTAGTACTAATGGCAACATCATTCATCAAAATCAAAAACCGATGGACTTTTTAATGTATCTTAGTGTAGTCTACTTGTGTGCGAAGTTAAATTGAAATCAGACCAAAACTGTAGAAGGAGTAGTGTTTTAAAGGAATTTCACAGAAAATTCTATTTTTAGTAACCACGGCAACACCATTCATCGAAATCAAAAACCGACGCACAGAATTATGTGTCTTAGTGTAGTCTACTTGTGTGCCAAGTTACATTGAAATCGGACCAAAACTGTAGGAGGAGTAGCATTTTGAAAAATTGTTTACAGACAGACAGACAGACGGACGGACGACAGACACCTTGCTATTGCATAAGCTCTTCTGGTCTCTGACCAGTAGAGCTAAAAACCGATGCACAGAATTATGTATCTTAGTATAGTCTACTTGCGTGCCAAATTATATTGTAATCGGACCAAAACTGTAGGAGGAGTAGCATTTTAAAAGAATTTCTCAGAAATTTCTATTTTTAGTAACCATGGCAACATCGTTCATCGAAAGCGAAAACCAATGCACAGAATTATGTATCTTAGTGTAGTCTACTTGTGTGCCAAGTTATATTGAAATTAGACCAAAACTGTAGGAGGAGTAGCATTTAGAAAGAATTGCACAGAAATTTCTATTTTTAGTAACCACGGCAACACCGTTAATGGAAATCAAAAACCCATGCACAGAATTATGTATCTTAGTGTAGTCTACTTGTGTGCCAAGTAATATTGAAATTGGACCAAAACTGTGGGAGGAGTAGCATTTAGAAAGAATTTCACAGAAATTTCTATTTTTAGTAACCACGGCAACACCGTTAATCGAAATTAAAAACCCATGCACAGAATTATGTATCTTAGTGTAGTCTACTTGTGTGCCAAGTAATATTGAAATTGGACCAAAACTGTGGGAGGAGTAGCATTTAGAAAGAATCTCACAGAAATTTCTATTTTTAGTAACCACGGCAACACCATTCATCGAAATCAAAAACCGATGCACAGAATTATGTATCTTAGTGTAGTCTACTTGTGTCCCAAGTAATATTGAAATTGGACCAAAACTGTAGGAGGAGTAGCATTTCGAAAGAATTTCACAGAAATTTCTATTTTTAGTAACCACGTCAACACCGTTCATCGAAATCAAAAACTGATGCACAGAATTATGTATCTTAGTGTAGTCTACTTGTGTGCCAAGTTATACTGAAATCGGACCAAAACTGTAGGAGGAGTAGCATTTCGAAAGAATTTCACAGAAATTTCTATTTTTAGTAACCACGGCAACACCATTCTTCGAAATCATAAACCGATGCACAAAATTATGTATCTTGGTGTAGTCTACTTGTGTGCCAGGTTATATTGAAATCGGACCAAAACTGTAGGAGGAGTAGCATTTTGAAAAATTGTTTACAGACAGACAGACAGACAGGCAGACGGACGGACGACGGACGCATTACTATCGCATAAGCTCTTCTGGTCTCTGACCAGTAGAGCTAAAAATTGTTTACAGACAGACAGACAGACAGACAGACGGACGGACGACGGACGCATTAATATCGCATAAGCTCTTCTGGTCTCTGACCAGTAGAGCTAATAATGTAAATACTGGCAATGAATTAGCAAATCATGTTTTACAATTTGTTTTTACTGGATTCTCAGGGTTCAGATGGCCTTTCGCAAATTTTCTTAACACACAGGCACCGCCTGCTGATATTTTTCATACATTTTGGACCTGTGTTGATGCATATATACATGGGCATTCAAACCTCTTTACTCTAGCCTGGATGGATCAGCTAATAACCGGGCATTTATCAAAATGCACTTCCGTGATAACAATCCATCTGAGAATAAAATGATAGCTAAATGTTATAGAAACCCAACCCGGACAATGATATTCTTGATGGACCCATCCCAATTGCTGAAAAAAAATAAGGAACAGTGTTTTAAGCAGTGGTTTCCTAACCAGTCATCAAAGACTTCTCACAGTAAATGGCCATTTTATAATTTGGAAAATGTGGGTGGATGCTTACCAGTGGGACTGTACACACAGTTTCAGAATTCATCATAAATTGTGCGATGAACACATTTTCCCCAACAATGCCCAGAAAATGCGCAATAAATTGGCATTTGAGACTCTTGATTCAGATATGCTGAATTCAATGACTTGCTATAGTCAGACACTAAATGCTGCTGGACAGGCAGAGATGGTAAGTGCACTTCAATTTCTGAAGTATACAAGCTTTATGGTGTCTTTCTTTACTGATTCGAGGCCAATTAAAGACATCAAGGATGCTATAGACTGACATCGCTCACTTAAGTTTACAATTATTTCAAGGCTTGGGAAAGTGAGCACTTATAAGAAAAGGACAAAAATCAGACTCAAGTCTTTAATTACCATGGAGACAAGAGAAGACATAGATTTCACATACCATGGGTTTATGTCACTAGTGAAGAAGGTACTTCAAGAGTTAAAAATTGATATTGTTCCAAGTCGAATCAACAGCGATATTATTGAGAACATTTTTTGCCAGCAGCGTGCTTTGTATCATGGTGGAAATAGTAACCCAAATTACAATGAGTATAGAACTGGCATTAATAGTATCATTCTTGGTCAGACAACATTTCAACAAAATCAAATGCAGCTGGCAAAAATTCTGCAAAACCTCCCGCTCTTTCACTACCCCCAAAGAGAAGGAAAACAGAAACATAAAGACAATTTTACATTTTAATGTAATTATGCATGTAGATAAATCATAACAATATCATGTTTATTTTTATATTTTTACAAATGATTTTGATTCTGATATAAGAAATTTTGCAGAAACAGTATTTTTATTTAGGTGTCTATCAGAGTGTTCAGATTTTTGAGAAGTCATTCATTTAAGCAACTGGGGCAATACCAATCCTCATTTTCAATTCCAGCCCACTTATCATCAGTTATGTTAATACATTGTCTATTGTACCAAGTGTCGCATAAATCACAAGCTATCCTGTCTTGATCCCCATCTATATACTTTTTATTACATAAAGGGCATATTTTTTCATTTTTTTTCTCTTTCTTTAGATTTTTTCTTGGTGAACCTAGATTTTTGGGACTTTCTCTTCCTAGATTTTAAGTTCTTCTTTGTGGTTCTAGAAGAATCTGCCTGTTCTAATGCAGATGATGATGGTGATGATGATGGCTGACCGGGTATGGTATGCTCTGCAACAGAGGCCAATGTGGGCTGGGGGGGGGGTCTTTTCTACAAGGCCACATTCATTCAAGTGTTGAGGATATCTAATGTTATCTGAAGAAGGGATTACTGAGCAAAGCAATTCTTTAATTTTGTCTTTTTTGGCACCTGAGGACACTTTAATATCATATGCAGATCTCAATCTCAGTAAATCTTTTTAGTAAATGTATGCAAACATGATATTCCAAAATCAAAAATGAGTGATTAGTTTTAAATGAGAGCCTTGTTTGCAGTCAGATTTGTCTTCAAATATATTTTTCATTGTAAGTGTTGAAGAAACATTTTGCTTCAAATCAACCCTCTTTCTCAAACGTTCAGTTTTTGTTTTTTGCAGAACATGAAGCATTTTCTTCCTTAACTCATTATCTGCAATTCTGCAAAACCTTTCAATAAGATCTTTGAACAGTTCATGCAAGCAATTGTTTGCATCTTCAATATTAACCCTGAAAATGGTATCCTTGAATTCAAAATCAGAAAACAGGTTTTTCCATTTTTCAAAAATACCACTGTCACTCAAAATTTCATTTCGGGTATAAGTAGGCAGATCTGCCCCAAACACTGAAAATGACTGCTCAGTCTGCAAGGAACATCTCTTGCTCTCTACATTTATGATAAATTCAAATGATTCGTCATTTATGTTTGTCAGTCCATAAATTTTGTTTCCTTTGTGTTTGAAAAAGTGTTTCTTTATATTTTGAAGAATTTTCAAGGAATGCATATGTCTTGGTAAGAGAATCTAGCATTTTAACTTTCAGCACTAGCTTTGAGTTTTGATTTTTGAGTGCCGCCTTGTACATAATGTTCATAGACTGTTTCATATAATGGTAACGACTCTTGGCAATGCACCTTCCAAATATATACCTAAGCTTGCCTTTAGATGAGTCAGACATTTCTGTCAATGAGGATGTACTGGGTCTCTTCAAGGTTAAAGCATCAGTGTGCCTTTTCAAAACTTCAGAGGTGACCTTGTCAAATATTTTGCTACAAATTTCAAAGTGTGGACTTAAAAGTTCACACTGAAACAGAGATTTGACCAGGGAAACATAAACATCTGATGTAGAGAACTGATAAACAGCAGAGTAATAGTTGGTCCATGTCTTTGGTTCAGTCGGTTTTTGCGACACGTTACCACAGATTTTGACAAATATGTCCTTTATTTCAGTGTAAAGATTATTGAAAAAAAAAATTCAAATCATCTGGCTGTTTTTAGGTCACCTGAGTAAACTCAGGTGCCCTATTGCTATCTGTTTTTGTCCGTCGTCGTCCGTCGTGCGTTAACATTTGAACATTTTCAGCTTCTTCTCTGCAACCACTGAACCAATTTCAACCAAATTTGGCACAAAGCATCTATGGGTGAAGGGGAACAAAAATTGTGAATTTCATGATCCATTCCCCCCTGGGGCCTGAGGGGTGAGGCCAAAACCACTAAAATTAATGCAATCTTTAAAAATCTTCTTCTTTACTCCTGGACATCAAGCAGTCAAACTGTTTGCATGGTTGTAATCAGCAATGAGTCCTCTACCAAAATTGTAAAATTCATGGCCCTGGGGTCAGGGTTCTAGTGCTAGGGCGGGGCTAAATAAGTAGGTAGTGAAAATGCATTATTTCTTTGAAAATCTTCTTCTCTGCTCCTGGGTGTTAAATAAACCAACTAAGTACATAGTTATGATGAGCAAGAGTGCCTCTACCAAAATTGTGAATTTTATGGCCCCAGGGTCAGGGGTTCTGGTGTTAGGGTGGGGCTCTATTGATTATTTATAGTGAAAATACATGAATTCTTTGAAAATCTTCTCCTCTGCTCCTGGGTATTAAATAAACTAACTAAGTACATAGTTATGATGAGCATGAGTGCCTCTCCCAAAATTGTGAATTTTATGGCCCCAGGGTCAGGGGTTCTTGTTTTAGTGTGGGGCTCTAATGATTATATAGTGAAATGCATGAATTCTTTGAACATCCTGGTTAATATGCTAATGATCTAATTACATATATAAGGCCAGGATTTATTTTATTTTCAGTTTTACAAACCCTCCGCTCAAGGTTTTGAATGTGCAGAAAAAAATAAAACAATTTTTTTCTTTCCGATGTCAAATTTGAGTCGGGATCGAGATTTCACATTTACGTACTCGCACTTCCGGTTTTAAGATGAAACGGCGGGTAAATAAAGCGAGATCTGAAAGATAGCTTGGTTTAGTGTAAAATTCATCGATACGAGTGCCATTCAAAAAGTTTCACCTGTTCAAAGGACAAATAAAATGCTGACGACTTTGTTGCACAATGACATGCTGGTGAGATAATTATGTATTCGTTTCAAAAGTATCTGTCTGTAAATTATTTTCCTCCCCCAGGTTTTAAACTGCCCGTGGTAGCTGTTGCATATTGCCAGCGGGCAGCAACATTGTTTAGGTCTCTGTTATAGCTTACAGTCTAAGCATCATTCTTCAGAAAAGGGTTGCTTATGCATCAGATGTAATGAATAAAACTATGGGAGAAGTTCAGTCCATTTGAGGAAGAAATTGTTAAGGCAAGAATATACAAATATATACAGGCATGTAGTATCATTTGTATCAGCCAGAAAAATTATTTTACACTTGATTGAAAAAATGTTCACCCTACACCCGCAATACCCCCTGTCTGTTTTATGATAGGATTAAATTTTAGAACAATGTGTACACATTCACCTAACACATATTTAAAAAAATGAAGATATATTGAAAGACTTTTAAAGAATTGATTTTTTAAAATATATTTTGACCAACATCACAAAATTTATATAACTGGCCCAAACTGGCAGATGATGAAATAAGCAATGTCTTACTTTCCTATTTGTAAGCATTATGTGTCCAGTGGTAAGGAGCCTATTATAATAGCATAAAAAAAAGAATGTACAAATGTTAATAATTGATTTATCAAAAAAAAATTTTGATTTCCTTCTCCTTTGGGACTTTTTTATTCTCATGTTCATAACTAAACCTAAACAAAAAAAAAATGCTGGCCTTATAATGAAGAAAGGGGCCTCTTTCAAAATAGATACTTTCAGGGACGCTGGGTCAGGGGTACCAGGGGGTACTTTGACTAAAAATAAATTAATGCTTTGAAATCTGCCCTTTGATAAGCAATGGTGCCTTCTTCAAAATTTGTGAATTTCATGGCTTTTGGATTAAAACACGAACCAAATACAATCGCTGGAAAGTTGTTACATGATACTCAGGTGACCTATAAGGCCCGTGGGCCTCTTGTTGTAAAATGTTTTCATAAATGCCCTTTATTACTGTATGTGAAGGTTCTATGCTTTCACCACAGAAAAGATTTGAAATTTCAGCTGTATCAATGAACTCCTCTACTGGTTCATGATGTATAGTTCAAAAACCTCAGAATCAGGTGACAATAAAAAGTCAATTTCGCTCATTTCATTGTCACTAAAATCTGACAATTCTTCAATTTCACTTTCAGAAACTGAGTGCTGTTTCATGGATTCTGAACATGAATAAACAACTCTGCAACAATCAAGTATCCCTTGAAAGTCTTTTACATCAGTGTTTTTGTAAAACTGGTATAGAGCAGGGTCATGCTTCAAAACATAAGATTCATTAAAACCTAGAACTCATAATTCTTTTTTTTTTAGTAGCTCTGCCTATGGCAACTCCTAGTTGGCCTGCCACAAAAATATTGGTAGCATCAACTTCTACTCTGTGCAAAGTTAAACCCTGTGTTTTGTGAATAGTAATACTATAGGCAAGACAAAGAGGATACTGTTGTCTTGAAGCAATGACCTTGCCATCATTACAACTGTATACTGAGAATAATTCAGGCTTCAAATTTGTTGTTAAGTTTTCTGAATTGCTCCCAATGAAATCCACAGTAACACAATTACTTGACATGCCTGTAACAGTCCCCTCAAACCATTAACTAGTTTTACACTTAAATTCTTTAAAAGCATAACAGGGCAGCCAGTTTTTAAATGCAGCGTTTTGGGGACAGGTAATTTTTCAAGTTTGGATACATCGCCATCATCAACTGCATTATAGACAATTTCATCTGCATTAAAGTCCATTAGTTTCATGGCATTATACATAAAACAATCAAAATTTCGGGCACACAACCGAATTGGCTCAGGACCTGGAGGTAAGGGGCGACCTAGTCTACACAGTAAATCATGGGTCTCCCTCGGTAAATCCCCCGAGAAATGTCATTAATTGCATTAATAAAATCAGACTGGTGTTGGCGAAAACATCTTTCAATAAATACTTATGGCCAAAAATTTGAGCAAAAACTCTTGACTTAAAACAAAATTCCCCTACATCATTTTTCAGATAATCTGGGACAGGGGGCAGTTGAAAAAAGTCACCGCTTGCTATTACTTGAATACCGCCAAATACAATATTACTTTGCACAATATTTCTACAAATATGTTTAATTTGATCAAATAGCTTCAATGATAGCATTGAAATTTCGTCTATAATTAAACAGTTTGTTGCTAAAATGTTACTTTCATATTTCTTGAAATGTTCATCAGTATTTAACTTGTAAATAATCTCGTCATTGGAAAATCTACCATCACCAATCCCAGACCAGGAATGTATCGTTTGCCCATTCACATTCAAGGACGCAATTCCAGTTGAAGCAGTGATTGGAA
Source organism: Saccostrea cuccullata (assembly GCF_032062105.1). Classification (NCBI taxonomy): domain Eukaryota; kingdom Metazoa; phylum Mollusca; class Bivalvia; order Ostreida; family Ostreidae; genus Saccostrea; species Saccostrea cuccullata. The sequence goes on along the minus strand of NW_026918585.1, from coordinate 71,625 downwards.
CAGCCTTAATTCCCTTCTCGCAATAGTATTCTTGAAATTTCTTTCATCAAATAACTCTTTCCAGTGCCGATTTGCCCTAATATCAGCAAGGAATGGCCCTCTTTGGCCTTCTCCAGTATCACTTGCTGCGTTTTTGTCAACGCCATCATGACTTTACTTTCACTTTTGCGTTGCGTGACTTAGCAACCAATGAAATCTCTGTATAACATTTAGACCCCAATTACCGGAAGTCAATGTAGCTTAAAGTTTGTCTTGCTATGATTCCAGCTGATCATCGATGAAAAATAAGCATTTTACAACAAAAGATCTTTATAGGAGACGTCAGCAATATGGAAAAAAATATCTCGTGTAGCGAACTATGTCAAGATAATGTAGGTGTATGATTGATTTATTAGTAAATACAAGCTTGAAGTGGGGGTGCCCTAAAATGACTTAGGTACCTTGTGGTAAATATAGGTAGGGGAACCCCGTATACGAAACAAGTGCCTGTGATTCGCACATATAGATCCGAGAAATTAGGGTTAGTTTTCGCATAATGATATTTATACTTATTTAAGACCTTGGCATTTCGCGCCATTGCAGTTTGGCGCATAGTACTATAACGGTATAAACGTTAATTGTTTGTTTTCCGCAACATCGGACATTGGCGTGTCAAAAAATCCTTCCACAACAAAATATAGGTCCTGGCTTAATCCTATTTAAATGAAATTTAATCGCGTTTTTTTCATTGAATATAGTTCAATTTGCATTATAAAATCCAGACTTAATTATAATGTTTGAACCTAAAAATGAAGAATTTTAGAAATAAAGGTCCAGACAACGATCTGCGCAGGATCGAATTCGAACCTCCTTTCGGACTCTCTCTACGCCAGTGCAAATCGTTTTTTTGGACTTTGAGAAAAATATATTGGATAAAGGTGTTAATGTTGAGCTTATCTATTTAATTCTCACTATATGGTACGTGACATTTAATCCCCATCCCCAGGAATAATGTTCAAACACAACTCAGTGAACATAAATTACTGTTGTTTACTTCCATAGAGGAAATACGTGTGAATAATAACATTTCAATTGATTTACCTTGGTCTATCAAAATCTGAAAAATACTTGATTTCATTACAGATTTAGATATATATACTGTAAATTTCATTTTTTTAGAATTTAGATCTAAAGGCAGATCACTCTAACTTCATAAAAATATTATCATAGAATCAGATTTCCTTAGAGTGCAGTGTAGAGAGGATTTTTAAAACAAAACAAAAGCAGAGAAAGGAGAAAAATATTATTTTATCACACAAATTAAATGTCACAAAACATACTCTTCCAGTAACTGTCTTTCAGATATCAACAACTCTTGCAGCTCTAAATTTCGGCTATTTCCGTGTCGCCGATATTAATTGATGATAATTACTTAGCAGTCAGCAGTGACGTTACATTGTTATGGTCTCATCAACTCTTATTATGAACTGGCAGGCCAGTCAAGATTTAGAATGAAATTGTAAGACCAATGTAATAAAATTTTCTTTGTTGGACTTATTTGAGTAAAACAATATATAGAAAGATATTTATCAGAGTATAACAATATGACTTTCTTCTCAATCTGTGCATATACACACGTAATTAAGAAAATGAGATACAGTAAATAAACAAGGAATCTTTTTCAATATATTGTGTATGTGTAATACACAATATATTTATACTGTGTGACAAATTGAATGAAGAATGTTTTAAGGCTCAAAACCTCTGCTCGCTCATGCAAAATGTTGCTTGAACCTTAATGATTTACCAAAAGAAATATATTTTATAAGTAAAATACAAGCATTTATAGCATTGCTTGCGGGGCAAAATTGGACAAGAAAGACACTTCAACCTGGCAAATCTATAAAGGAATAATAGACATTTATGTCATTAAGAGATATCTCTCCTATCAGAGTATCAATGAACCTTAAAGAAATAAAACTTCAATTAAACAAGATGTGTTTGTGAAACACTATGCACCCGCCGGCAACAAAGTTAAAAAAACATATTTTAGCATATAGGTCACAGTCAAGGTCACAAGGTCATTGATCTTGGTGTCATTTGAAAGAACTTAATTAGTGCAGTATGCATACCAAATATGAAGCCTCTATCTTTTATGGTTGAAAAGTTATAGCGAAGGTTAAAGTTTGCAGAAAAAACTATTTTTAGCATATAGGTCACAGTCAAGGTCACAAGGTCATTGACCTTGGTGTCATTTGAAAGACCTTAATTAGTGGAGTATGCATACCAAATATGAAGTCTCTATCTTTTATGGTTCAAAAGTTATAGCGAAGGTTAAAGTTTGCAGACAAATAGACAAACAGATAAACAGACAAACAGACAGACAGGACAAAAACAATATACGCCTCGGATCTTTCGATCCAGGCGAATAATAATATTTGGTATAAAAAGTTTTTCTTATCTATCCTAATTCCCAAAGACTAAAAACTCTATGGGACGTTGGAACACATAGCATTTGAAATAAGACGAAAAAAAGTTTATAGAATATATATAATATATTTAAGGAATCACTGTCTAGTGTTGACAACAATAGTGTTGATGTCCCTGGCATACTATACTAACTAGATAGTGATTCCTTATATGTCCATTTCATTATGAAATAAAATTGTAGATTTAGACTAGCTTTAAAATGCAGACATAGATTTAAATTACACCAGGATTCCCATCCCAATTTTAATAGTCCTCGCCCACTGACGTCAAACACAACGGCAGCCGCACGAGATTTTCATGCATATTTGACCTCCTTAGCGTCAGACTCGGAGACAGTTGCGCGCGAGATTTGCATGCATATTATGCCTCCTTAGCTCCCGACCTATTGACCTGCCTAATTTACATTCCGGTAGAATTATCAAGTAATTAACTCCGCTAACTTTCAAAGAGTTATCATTAGAAATGGAAATATTTAGATGTAAAGATAATTACAAAAGTCAACAAATAGACAATACTGGAAATTGCTCAATTCAATAAATTTTTTTTTACATGGTAAATTTTTACAAATTAAATATCCTCCTTACGTACATGTTGTCAACGATGTAACACTTTGACATTGAACATTATACAAGTTTAACAAAGAAAGGATCTTGCGTCTTTATCAAAAACACCCCTTTTCAACTATGATTTAAAATAAATCCGTTACTTTAATTTCGTTGTTTGCAATATCGCATCTTCAATCCATATTTAACGCGTTTAAGGATATAGATAATTAATAATAGCAAACTTGTAAATTTTGTTCACAGAGAAAAACGGCTCGGACATAGCAATGGAGGTTAATTTTGTGTGTGTGTGTGTGTGACATACGTCAGCGAAAGTGTAAAGGAACTCCTTAATAACAAACACACAATCCTATCTAAACACAACAGCAAATATTTAAAGTGCAACCGCACTAATGGGGACTGATCCAACAAGCAGTAAAAGGACTGGAATTTACTATAATTTGTCGATGGCTGAGAGAGAGGTGTTCTTCTTTCGAAACTTCCTATCTGTGTGCCTGTGCTTATGTCATTACCAATGTCTCTTCGATTATTCATATGAGTTTTTACTCTCGAGAATTAAAGTGCACAATGCACTAAAACATTACACTCTTGTATATACTGTATCACTCATATCTGCAAATTATGAAATTATCATATTTCATACTTACAAATTTGTCTAATTAGCCATATTTAGCTAATGGTAAAGTCTCTTGGTTCCTTGTCGTTCATGCATCTACTTATACGACATCCTCGAATACCTGGCATGCAGGTACATCCGATAAATCAACATCTACTGGGAGTATCTTTAAAAAATATTCCTAATTTTAAATTAAAAAAATATATATATACATATATAATGAACATATTTTGATTAACTTTATAAAGAATTACCTAGTATTTATTTTACTTACTTCCGGAATCTAAATATATTAGCACGCATTGAAGATCAGCCAAGGATATCAGCCTAAAATGGTATGGAGCTCCACTGCTGTCTTAATGTTCATTTAAGGATACTATATACCTGACCTACTAAAGAACTGACCTGTCCAATATAAATGCTATATCTTTATTTAACTAGGCTCGCTCCTCAACTTTTCAGCAGATTTTTGTCTTGGCCTCTATTTAAAAAATTCTATGTAATGTTTTAGTTCTTACATTAAGTTAAGATTTTATAATACTAATTACACTAAATTCAATTAAGACGCCATGATTAAATTCCATATCGAAAGCATTTAGTGAGGAAAAATTTTTTAAGGCAGACAGTTTTTTAGAAGAAAAAGATCAATTTTTCCTTTTTTAAGTATTTAGTATGTTAGACCCTTTTCCTTTGACATCTTTTGCCTAGGAGTTATTCCCCTTAGTCGCCATCTTATAGAGGAAAGTAGAGAGTTTTCCTCTTTGAGTAACCAATTTTAAACATGCATGCAAAAGATATATGGGGGGAAATATTTACAATCTTATAATCATGAATTAATAGACGCTTTAACAAACGTATATTGATAAGAAAAATACTGGTATCTTTATCTCAGTAACCAGTTTAACAAATTGAACTTCGTTGAATAATGAAAGGATCTGGTAATGTTGCTCTACAATATGGCGGCTAAGGGTATAAGTTCTAGGCAAACTATGTCATACGAAAAGTTTCTAATGTTTTAAAAGTTTGGATACCTTTTTTTTTTTACATGCAGACTGCACAGAGAGTAATTTTGTGCAGTGAAATGTTCTATGCTAGTCCTAAATCACTATTTTAGTAATATCTAAAAATAAACACCACAGACTCCCACTTTTTATTTCAATTTCTGAATACATTAGATAATTTTAACCACTTTGCTTAAATTCAGAAAAAATGTCATTACTTCCAAATGATTTTATTGCTTTTCAAATTTTCACCAGAAAAATAACACTCTTTGAGTGCAGAAAGGTCAATTACTTAACTATACGAAGTAATTTGAAACTACATGCGTATTTTTGTTGTCACAATTTTCAATGTGACTTTTTAAGATGAAAAAAGACTGTGTTAGATCCAAAAATCTATTTGGATAAAACACATTTAAGAAAAAACTTTGAAAAATTAACGTATGTGTTAGATATAATTATAGTGCAAAAAGGTCATATTAATTGCTTCGTAGTGCTAAAAGGAGCACACAGACTCCCATTTTTTTGTTTTGATTTTTAGCTCACCTCGACGAAGTCGAGATGAGCTTATGCTATACCCCCGGCGTTGGCGTCGGTGTCGGCGTCCCAGGTTTAAGTTTTAGGAGCAAGTCCATTCCTAAGTAACTACAAGCCATACCTGAACCACAGGCACGTAGCAACGGGGGGGGGGGGGTTGCCCCCCCCCCCCCACTTTTTTTGCCAACAATACTTTTACTATTGAAAATGTTTATTGAAAGGCTGGTTGCCCCCCCCCCCCCCCCCACTTTGTACTAAAGTAAAGTAATATGAAGGAAATATAATAATTGTAAGCTTAAAAAATGGATGTTGAAAGGAATTGGTAATGAAAAAAGTTTGCCTCTATCCCCCCCCCCCCCCCCCCCCCCCCCCCCTACGACTTTTTTCAGGCAAGTAAAAAAAAAATCTGTGCTGTTTTACATAATGAGAAACAATACGAAAATCAAATGGAAACCTATCAATATACATCATGTTTCAAAGTGGTTTCCGTTAGATATACCAGCTAGGGTATTCCATCACTAGTTTCTGTGGAAAGTGAAATTATTTCAATCTCTGTGAAACTGTTGCATCGAATCAAGATTCTACTTGATATAAACTTTATTATTATACCTCATAATTATTCTACACAACACATTATCTGATTGGTTCTAGATTGTCACGTGATCAGGTCATAAAACTTCATATTTCACGGTCGTCGGCATGCTTTTCATCACATTCTATCTCTTCGGATACTTAGTATTTTCCCGCAATACACTTATCGTTCGTTTAAAGAAAACTCCCTAGAGAAGTAGACGTCATAATAGCCTCGTTTACGTCACAAAATTGATTAGTGATGTACGTGTCAAAGGGAAATTTGAAGTTTATTTAAGGAATGACTCTAATTCTTGGCCATATTATCGAGTATAATCTGGTTTGGGTCAGTTTACGCTTTATAATCCGCGAAGCGGATTATAAAAAAGCGTAAACTAGCGGATTATAAAGCGTAAACTGACCCAAACCAGATTATACTCGATAATATGGCCAAGAATTAAAGTCATCCCTTATAATTTAATTTTGAAATAATTAAACAACTTTTGATGTAAAATTCTGTTGCTTTTTATAAGTTCAAATTTACCGCGCAATAATACAACCGTAGTAACGGAAGTGATTTGAAGCGAGGGGAGGTAATAACTGATACATAGATCTAGCAGCCATGATGTCTGTTTACATGAGGTAAGAACGAGTAATTGTTTAAAGTTGAAGGTACATTTTTTAAATCTGGAATTTTCCATGGATTCCGAGGACTGGAAATGAGGGGATTGCATGGATATGATGATTAAGCTGGTCGTCAAGGGGGTGTGTCCCCATACCAAACCAGATTATACAAAATGTTATGCGTTCCTTTTTGGAAATCAACCAATGAGAGGCGAGAATACAAATAAAATTAAATTATGTTTATATATTTCTTGGCTGAATCATAGGGGCTTGTCTTCCGGATTGTTAATGTAAAATATTTTTTTTTTAAATTGTATCTACATTAATTACACTCTGAAAGTTGCTTTAATAAAGATTCTGACATGATCAGGCAAGAAAAATAATGTTTTAAAAAAAAGTACTACACCTATATACATAAACTCTCAAAGGGACGCAAGCTGACATCTTAGAAAAAATACCCCCTCCCACTTCAGCACCTATTTCTGGACTCTATGGCATTAATTTATTCTCTTCCCTACAGTGATGATTTTTCTAAATGATGATGCGTCTGTCAGTCGTCAATGCGCGTACAGAAAACGAATACGATTTCATCGATTCGGCATCCCGTCTCCTCAAATCGACCCAAAGAGAACGGAAGTTTACCAAAACGCGACGCCTGGCGGTTGATTACATGGAAACAACGTAAGGGTAGATAATTTTCGTATATGAAAAATCTAGAGGATTACCGAAACCCAATGATAACACCAAAGAAGTTCCAGTTTCGCGGACTAAAGAAAAAGGTGGCGAATCTAGCGAACAAAATGGATTGCATACAAGAAAAGGCAGTTAACATGATAAAAAATGGTCATAACCTAGTAAGTACCGGCCAAAAAAGGTACTGGAAAGACATTTCTGATCAAATACATGACCAAACAACTACAAAACATACGCATAACATGCTATACAGGCATGGCCTGTCAACAATACCCATTAGCCTGTGCATTGCACAAGTTTGCTGGATTGGAAGATGGTATACACTTTCCTTATTAAAACATACCAGTAGGTCTTAATAACAATTTTAAGTGTTCACGTCGATTTCAGTTTTGTGGACCTGTACTTAATTTGTAGGTGATTCATAATAATTCTCACATTTCATTGAAATAAATACAGTTTATTAGAAACCCATTGAAAATTTGTGAGCCCTATACAGCTGCTATAGGAATTACATTGTCCATCTGTCTGGGTCCATCTTTTAAAACTTTTGTTGTGATGGATATTATAAATCCAACAGTTTGAAAGAAATGTTTTCAAATTTGTTACACAAGGAAATTAAACACAAATCATAAGATTTTAGGATCATATTACTTTGTCTGTCTGTATGTATGTCTGAATGTATATCCATGACACTCGTATGTGTGTTTATAAAATTTCATGAATATTCTTGACATTTTTTTCCCAACACAATAACTCGAAAAGTTTTCCATGCAATATTTTCAAATTCTACACAGAACTTTACTATAAAAGACAGGCCGTTATGAACTTAAGGGTCATATCACTTTGTCTGTATGTATATATATCTCTCAAAACAATTGTTTACTCTTCTACAGGTAGATTATCTAAAGAGGAGTTATTCCGCCTTGTTTCTACAGATGAGAGGTATTCCACTGTAAGAGAAAACATTTTAACAACAGATATTCTTGTGATAGATGAAGTTTCTATGGTGAGTGCTAGGATCCTTACACACGTAGAATATCTGTTCAGAAGGCTGAGAGGACATGATCATCATTTTGGAGGAATGCAGGTCATTTTAGTGGGTGATTTCTTCCAGTTGCCCCCAGTGCGAGATGAACTTTTAGGAGAATATGGAAACTACTGTTTTGAATGTGATTTCTTTGACAATGCATTTCCTCATAAAATTAACTTAACGATTGCTCATAGGCAAAAAGAGTCAGTGTTAGCGGAAGCTGTTAATGAATTAGAGAGGGGCACACCATCTCATCAGACAAACAAGTTTGTACATTCCCTCAGTAGACCCATAGAAGGATCATTTGAAACAAACAAAGTGACACTCTTTGCCCGCAACATGGATGTTGATATTCACAATTATAATAAACTTGAATCTTTAGAAGGGACTTTACACACATTTAAGTCTGAAGATGAAGGTGACTCTTTTTATTTAAATAAATTGCCAGCTCCGAAACATTTAGGATTAAAAGTTAATTGCCCAGTTGTACTTATCAAGAACATGGACAATAAGTTAGTTAATGGACTCACTGGTACTGTGTGCCAAATCTATACAAATGAAGTTACTGTCAAATTCATGGTTGATGGAAAAGAAAGGGTTGTTCCTGTAAAAAAAATGAATTTTACCAAAATAGACCCAGTTACAAATGCATGCTTAGCAAAAAGACTGCAATTTCCAATAAAGCTTGCATATAGTCTAACTATACACAAAGCCCAAGGTATGTCGATCCCTTATCTAGAGATAGACTGTCATAATGCACATTATCCAGGACAAATAGGAGTAGCTGTTGGTCCTGCGGTTTCATCCAGTGGACTTAGAGTTCTGAATTTCTCACCAAGTATGTGTCAAAGACATCCCCAGAAAGTTTATGACTATCAAGACACTGTATTGTATAACAACTTCCTAGAAAACTTGCATTGCTGTAGGAAAAGAATCTACGTGTTAAGAAACAGGGTAGATACTAATGAACAAGATTATCACAGTGACTCTGAGGAATCAGAATCGAACAATGATGAAGATTTTTGTGAAATGATTGAAGCATTGGGCAATAGTTCACTAAAGTATTCTACTGAATGTAAAAAAGGCCCAGAAGAAATTGTTAAAGTGTTAAAAATTGTAATGCAAGATTTTGATGAAACACCCTTGATGAAAGAGGCATATAACTGTAAGGAGAAGATATTACTCAGACCAGACATCAATGCTTGGTACAATACCCAACATGATAAGCTGCAGAAAATGCTAAATGAAGTTCTACACCCTGATTTAAAGAAAATCGAAAACAAACATTTCACTGAACTTTACACACATTTTCATTCATATCTTAATAGTGACGAATATAAGAATTCTGCTGTTGTCAAAGAAATGAACTTTAATCTCTGTCAGGACATTTTGACAAGTATAATGTTTGAAATACAAAAGGAACTAATTGACAAAAAAGCTTATGCAGTAAAAGTTTCACAGTGTAGCACTAGAATTTTCCCAAGTTTGGAGAAAGAAGTATCAGTTAGTGGCAGGGGAAAAGTAAGATACATAGGTGGGTATGTGGTGGCCAAATGCAGGTTTTATGCATGCAGACTATTGAAGAATAGTGTTTTTGTTCCTGGCCTGAGATACGAGGTTGAGAAACTGCAGAGACAGATAAAAATTTTGGATGGGTTCATAATAAGTGAAAGTGAATTACGAGAAATTACTGTCTTTGAAGAAACCCTTGAAGAAACTGTTCTGAAGCAAAATTTGAGAGGTGGTTTAACCCACATAAATGATAAATGTTTTGAATTTTTTGAATCCCTAGAGAAAAAAATAAGAGACCTTCTTTCATTTGAAAATCTTATGTTCAAGCGACAGGATTTATTCGAGTTTGTACTTGACCATTTAGATAAAGACTTGAGCATTTTACAGGAGTTCATAACACTATATTGTTATACTAGACCAGCTGTTGAAGAAGTAAATGTAGAGGACACAGCAGAAGATGAAATTGTGAGGGATGTAGTTTGCAACAGAGTTACAGAAACTGTATGTACCTTGGAAACTATTCTAAAATTTTGCATAAACTTGTTTCTAAAAGTTGCAGTTTCACAATTTCGGAAAAATTATATCAATGTGTAAAAAATTGAAAAGAACAAAGCTCTGATGAAAAAGATTATGAAGCAAGGAACAAAGAAGAAGAAACCTATCACTGCTAAAGAAATTCAGGAAGATAAATCAGAAGGCAAGGAAGTAAGTCTGTTAAGATTAAAAGCTCTAGCTATGGAGGATCATCAGTTTTACAAACAATTCACAAAACAAGAACTGAAAGACATTGGCAAATTATATGGACTATCTTTTAGCACAAAAAAGACTGTAAGTGATATTGGTGAAACAATTCTTAATGTTATTTTAGAGAGTAAGCAGATGTCTGCCAGTACCTCTTGTGCTGCTGTTTCTACGGAATCTGTATCTTCAGAGAAAAACAATGATCAAGTCACACAAACTTCCCAGTCTCCAGTTCAGCCACTATCCAGTGCAGAGTTACATTCTAATCCTGTTCAAAGAGAAACAGAAAAAACTGTTGAAAAGCCTAGTCATCAGAAGAGGAAGAAAAGAACAACATACAATACTAAGGGAAGAAAGAGAAAAACAGTTTATTCTGGAAGGAAAAAAAGAAAATCAGCAGAAGAAGAATGTGAAAAGAGTGATGAGACTTTGTTTTGTTCAGTGTGTGGAAAACTGTCTCAGGAAGACCAAGACTTTATTTGTTGTGATGATTGTGATTCATGGTATCACAGGAGTTGTGTAGGACTGGAGGATGAGAAACTGTGGGAAGAGTTAACTAGTGAAGATAGCAAGTACAGCTGTCCACTATGTTTATAGGTATATTTATGTATGTGTTATTTTTGTGTATTGTGCATATAAAAGAGTTACATACATGTACTTACATTTTAGGCAGTGACACTGTTTTCATTGGGGATGAGTTACTTTTTCTTTTCAGATGAAATGGTTCACAGCCACTATCAGCTGACCCCCCCTGTATTACTTTTCCTTGAAATTGGAGTTTCCCAAAGAATGATAGAGTTCATGCTGCTACAATAATGCTGGTATGTAGGATTACTGTTGCTTCCATTATGTAACCCTCTTTGCTTTGAAAAAACATTTTCAATCACATCACTGTTGATTCTGTTAGGTATGATAGATCCCCCGCTCACTTTCAGTTTTTCTCTGCAGAACTCATCGAAACCAATCAACAATGATGCAATATCTTCCCTACATTGAAATGAAAGCAAGGATTTCTCTTTCTCTTTAATTTCATCATTACTTTTACTGGTCTACTGTCTCTAAAATTAGTAACCAATACTGATGTGTTTTTTAGAAGTTCAATGGTGCCTTTTAATTCAGAAGACTTTGTGGCATCTGACAAGGACTTTTGATAACAAATCATCAGATGTAACATATCCTTATCTAAGACTTCCTCGGCCAAATGGTTCCTCATTTTAGACTCTGAGGTAAGGAAGAAATGTTCCTGTGTTAATTTGCGGTGAATTGGATAGGGGTTTTCAGACACATCTCAGTTAAATGCTTGCACCCAATGATCCCACAAAATTAGTGAAGAACTGTGAGTCAGTTTCCTCTTATGTGCAGATCTCAAACCACTTTTACAACAGTTGTTACGAATTTTCTTTATAACATGGGAATAGTCCATTATTACCGAGATTTTTGTAGTGACGGTCTGAATATATTTGTTACTAACATGGTTTTTAAAGTGTCAGTCTTTTTCTCAAGAAGTAGCATTTTCATGAAATCTCTGTTGGTCTGAGCACCATCCATACTGACATAACGTACTGTAAAACCGTACAATGCTAACATTTTCACAGCTTTCCAAAAAATGTTGTACAATTCAGATGCCGAGATTTGCTTTGTTGGGAAATGAGCAAAAGGAAAACGAAACCCACTACTGCCTAAAAAACTAACTGCAGCACATGATTAGCCAACTGTACTTCATTATTATTTGTCAAGATTTTTTGTATAGCAAAACTTTCATGATTTCCATCTACAAAACCAATAAGTTGAAACATGGTACCCTTTTTCTTGATAGCCAGGTCCTCCTGAATGGCCATTTCATCTACGATGAGCCCTCCTTCATAACCCTCTGTGGGCAGATTTTGGACAGAGGCTTCATTCCTCATCCATTCTAGGACATGCCTCTGGATACCAGCTTGTTGGGTTAGTTTGTTTTTATATATTTGAATTGACCTGCTTGATGGGAGGCACAAGAATCCACTGTTCCGCATATCAACATAAGATCTTGGTGAACGGCAATACAGTGTAAGACAAAGTCTTATTATTTCAGGTTTCCATCTTCGTGCATGTGGTGTTGATTTTAGATTATCACTTTGTGATAACAGAAATGCCTTTGCCTTTTCTGGGCAATTGGGTAATACTCTATTCAAAATAGTTTTCATGTCATCATGATCTTTTTCATTTAACTCCACTGTCTCTGTATCATTATCAGCATTGATTTCTTTACCGGAGACATTGTTCATCTGTGTGACCCACTTAAGTAATTTTCTGCACTTCTCACAGTAGGGCACCTTGGATAAGAATGTGACACACTGCAGACATGACTTTATTCTATAGAAAACAGAGCCTGAATTCTCATCATTAGATAATGACCTATATTCTTTGATATAAGAATTGGTGTCAAATATGGTTAAATCTTTAATTTCTTTTTCAGGAATTCCGGGACACAACCGTAAAGTTTTCAAGACATCAAATGTACTGCGCACACTTTCCTCACTTAAAGAAAACTTGTCAGATATATGAAGCCTTCCAAGATCAAAAATTCTTCCACTTAGTTTAATTTCATAACTTTTGTTCCAAGAAAAAGTAATTTCACTTAATAAACGGTTTCCATTGATGCAGTGTCCCTTGACATATCCCATTGTAATTTCCTTGTCAGTTTCTTTAATTTTAAAAACCTCATCCCCACCATGATATTGAATATCGGAAAAGTTTGTCAATTGTTTTTCTTCTAAGTCTTTTGATATTGATTTAAATGAAATTCCTTTGTATAAAACTGTTGTTTTGGTCCAATTGAATTTGTTTCTAACTTTTTTAGATGTTATGTTTGGATAAAGCTTTTTTATTATACCACCTATGTGCTTCGAAGAAAATTTATTTTCAAGCTTGTGGTGAATTTCAGAAAGTTGGATCTCTCCATCTATGTTTGGTTCCACATTTTCTGTCATCCTAAGAGACAGAAATTAAACATATATTTTTAAATGCAATTACACTGTACAGTTATAGGAGGAGAAGATGTAAAAATGTATTTGTAAAGAAAAATCAAAAATCTGCATTGGTTCCCTTGATAGTTGTAGAAAATCTTAGAGCCTAATCCTATCTGTCACATAGAGATTAACTAACAATAAGTAACATGTCTACCTGCTGTTGATTTTTTTTGGGTTTGAAGTTAAGGAACCTCAGTATTTTTTTGGACTTAGAGGAAATTATATGAAGATGTAAATATGGAGCTTATCTATTTAATTTTCAACATAGGGTACCTGCCATGCATTTACCACCAGGATAGTATTCAATGACCATGATGACTATGAACTGTTGGTGAACTGTAAATAACTGTTTCTCTTAACTTGGAGAAGAACATGCAAAGAAAGTGTTGAGTTAATTCCTCTAGGCCAAATGAAATGTTCAGAATGCTTCAATTGATTACAAATCCAGTAATAAACTTAAAATATTAATTTATTTTATTTTAGATCTAAGGGCAGATCACTCTTACTTCTGTAACAGGAAAGGAGAAAATGCATGGCTGGACCGGGAATCGAACCCGGGACCCCTGTATCTCTAGTCAGGTGCTCTACCAACTGAGCTATCCAGGCCGATATCCACGGCCCAAACCATTACATTCCTCCCTCCTTAAATGGTCTTCGCCCTCGAAGACACAACCCAAGTTCTTATTGCCCCTGGCAGGACTTTCACCTGCAATTCCAGGGGTGGTCAACGGCACCAAATCTGTAACAGGAAAGGAGAAAATGCATGGCTGGACCGGGAATCGAACCCGGGACCCCTGTATCTCTAGTCAGGTGCTCTACCAACTGAGCTATCCAGGCCGATATCCACGGCCCAAACCATTACATTCCATTCCTCCCTCCTTAAAGGTCTTTGGCCCTCCAAAGACCCCAACCCAGGCTCATCCCTGGCAGGTCTTTCACCATTGACCATGTCAATTCCAGGGCATGGCACGGCACCAAATGTAACGGGAGAGGAGAAAATGCAGCGGACCAGACCGGGATTCGAACCCGGGCCCCCTGAAACTCCGGTCAGGTGCTCTACCAACTGAGCTATCTGGCCACCGGCGATCGAACCCGGCTGACCGCCACACTTCTTACAAGTTCATGTATATAACCATGGTGCAATGTATAGGGTTCCCACTTAACCTCCCAGCAATGATTTGTAGGTAATACTTGCATTCACTGATGAATGTTCGATACTTCATTGAAGTTCAAATTCACATTTCATTGAAGCATAATTTTAAGTAAATTTAAAATTGATTCATTTTTTTTTGTTTAATTACAAATATTACTGAAATATTTTCTAATCACTGCCTATTGTAAGTACACATGTAGAAGGACACTGTAAAAAAAAATTCATAGTCTTCACAAATGTTGAATTTCAGTTTCAGTTGAATTTAGAGTATAGGAGATAAATTTATAATTTAGTTGAAAGTAAAATTGGGTTTCACTGAATGGCACCTTCTTGTCATTGCCTGAGCATTGGTGTTCTTCGATTAGATGAGTACATCTACTGTAATAATTTTTCATTTTAATACTCATGGAAATTAACAACCAATAATTTATTTATCTTTTATAAAAACCACATATAAATGTTTAGTTGTAATGTGTATATATTCTGAGTTCCAACCCTTTACATCTGCATCATAATTTGGGAGTATGTGTTTGTATGGAGTCGGTGGTGGTGGTGGTGGTGGGGGGGGGGGGTCTCCACATAAATTTAAAAATATATACTCAAATGGCATTTTTGAATTACTGAACCAGATGCGTCAATGAATGCTCATTTTTTCCCTTTAATACAATGTACATATAATGAATAATAAAAGATGATATAGGTGTTAGAAGCCAAAAAAAACCTTTGGGGGGCTAAGTCGTATTTTTCAGTGCCTATATTATGTCTCAGTTTGCCACAAAAAAAAAAAGAAGATTAATTTGAAAATGTTTATTTTTAACTTTAAATTATTAATCAATTAACATAGTTCACTTATACAGGTACTTCTGATAAAAACAGGTGAATCCCAAGGCCCATGATTTTCGTCTACACACATTCAGTGTATGAATATAAATAATATTCATATTTTATTACGTACATGATAATTAACTGTTATAGGCAAATTGACCTCTTTAATTTTGGCCTATATTACACTTTTTGGCTTGGAAAGTATTTTCACCATTCATTTCTACCTACCATGTAACCAATTTTATCGGGGTTTGATCTCCTACGAAAGTTGACGACATTTTGCACGTTTTAATAGTTTGAATATTGGCGCTCTTTAATATACGAAAATTATCTGCCCCTTACGTCGTTTCCATGTAATCAACCGCCAGGCGTCGCGTTTTGGTAAACTTCCGTTCTCTTTGGGTCGATTTGAAGAGAGGGATGCCGAATCGATGAAATCGTATTTGTTTTCTGTTGATTGAACGCGCATTGACGACTGACAGACGCATCATCATTTAGAAAAATCATCACTGTAGGGAAGAGAACTGTGTCAACAAAATAAATTAATGCCATAGAGTCCAGAAATAGGTGCTGAAGTGGGAGGGGGTATTTTAAGATGTCAGCTTGCGTCCCTTTGAAAGTTTATGTATGTAGGTGTAGTACTTTTTTTAAAACATTATTTTTCTTGCCTGATCATGTCAGAATCTTTATTAAAGCAACTTTCAGAGTGTAATTAATGTAGATAAAATTTTAAAAAAAATTATTTTACATTTAACAATCCGGAAGACAAGCCCCTATGGGCTGAATATATCTTCATATTTCCCTCACTATCGTGCAATAAATGTATAATATTATACATCTACTGATTTAATCATATATAACATTAGATCATTAGATGTGACTCCCTAGAAATCGTTATGAATGGATTAATCTCCATGTATTTGTCAAGCGAGCTAATCCCTGCTTCAAAAGCTAATTCCCGGTTCTCAGTAATTCTCTAGATTTTACTTTTGCATTGGTATGATATGTGAATAGACTAATCCCTGTGTGTTAGTTCAGTGAGCTTACCCCTGCTTTAAAATCACACTTTCTGAATCCTCTAAATTTTACGTTTGTATCGGTATAATAAAATAGTTAAAAAGTACATTTATGAGGGAGTTAATAGCAAGATTCCAGTTCCCTCGGGCTTCACCTCGGGAAATATCCCTGGCCTTGAGGAACTGGAATCTTGCTAACTCCCTCGCTGATATACTTTAACTGAATAATATAAACTCAGTTATTAAAGTTTAATATAGAATAAACTGAGTTTATACCACGGAAACAAATAAACGCATTCATTTCCTCAATGAGGCCCCGTAGCGGAAGATTTCTCCGTTGGGCGCCTCATAGATGACCAAAGATACGGGGGGAAAATACCCAGCCTCTTTCCGATACTGACGCTATGGCTATAGCAGCTTCGTGATTCTGATTCTGTAGTTTTACAAAAGCTATATTTTTTTTTCTTGTTATTGATTCATTCTCTGATATTTCAATATTACGCTGGAAATACTGCTTTTGCTGGACTTACTAAATGTGTTGACCACGTGCTAGTGTTGTTATTTCTGAATTACTGATCCGTGCCTTTGTACTTTTACCCCGCCATGAATCGCACTAGATCAAGATCTAGGATTCGAAGGACAGAAGCTGTAGACGTGGACGATTCCAACAATTGGACAGTTGATAAATTGACCAGAAGTCTCTGTCGAGACTGAAGCTCTACTGGTTTGTACTTATAGCCAAGGAAGAGAAAAGTACTTAAGCAGCTGGAAATTGAAACTTTACAACAGCAATAAATAGAATAATGATCCTTGATTAAGTCTCTTTATGTTCTTAGTGTAGTTGCTTGCATGCCACATTATATTATAATTAGACAAAAGCTGTATTTGGAGTAGCATTTTGAGAGTATTTAACAGAAATTTTTATTTTTAGTAACCAAGGCAATAAATCAAAAACCGATAGTATTGTGTATCTTAATGTAGTCTACTTGTGTGCCAAGTTATATTGAAATCAGACCAAAACTGTAGGTGGAGTAAAATTTTGAAAGAATTTTACAGAAATTTCTATTTTTAGTAACCACGGCAACATCTCTCATCAAAATCAAAAACCGATACATAGAACTATGTACCTTAGTGTAGTCTACTTGTGTGCCAAGTTATATTGAAATCAGACCAAACTGTAGGAGGAGTAGCATTTTGAAAGAATTTTACAGACTTTTCTATTTTTAGTAACCAAGGCAACACCGTTCATCGAAATCAAAAACCGATACATAGAATTATGTACCTTAGTGTAGTCTAATTGTGTGCTAAGTCAGGGGCGTAGCAATAGGAGCCTGGCCCATCCCCCACTTTTTTTCCCAACCTTACTTATACTATAGGAAATGTTAATAGAAAGCCTGGTAGCCCCCCCCCCCCTCACTTTGAGTGATGTACCAAAAATGTAATATTAGAATTGGTACTGAAAGTAGTTGACACTGAGAAAAAGTTTATCTAACACCCCCCCCCCCCCCCCCCCCCCCCCCACCGAAATAGGATTTTCGACTTTGGGCAAGTTTTTTCCTTTTTTGGGGGGCTTGTCAACTTTTTCAGGTAATTAAAAAAAATATTTTCTCTGGCTGGTCCCCCCACTTTCAAAAACGATGCTACGCGCCTGTAAGGTATATTGAAAGCAGACCAAAACTGTAGGAGGAATAGCATTTTGAAAGAATTTCACAGAATTTTCTATTTTTAGTAACAAGGCCAACATCCTTCATCGAAATCAAAAACCGATAGACAGAATCCTGTATCTTAGTGGAGTCTACTTGTGTGCCAAGTTATACTGAAAGCAGACCAAAACTGTAGGAGGAGTAGCATTTTGAAATAATTTTATAGAAATTTCTAATTTTAGTAACAACGCCAACACCCTTCATCGAAATCAAAAACCGATACACAAATTGTGTACCTTAGTGTAGTCTAATTGTGTGCTAAGTTATATTGAAAGCAGACCAAAAAACTAGGAGGTGTGGCATTTGAAAAAATTTCACAGAAATTTCTATTTTTAGTAACAAAATCAAAAACCGATACACTGAATTATGTATCTCAGTGTAGTCTACTTGTGTGCCAAGTTATATTGAAATCAGACCAAAACTGAAGAAGAATAGCATTTTGAAAAATTGTTTACAGACAAACAGACAGCTAGACAGACGGACGGACTCCGGACGCATTACTATCGCATAAGCTCTTCTGGTCTCTGGTACCGAAGGGGAAACGGTAAATAGTGACTTGACTCAGAATATACCGAGCGCGGTGAGGACTGAAGATAGAAACGTAGTACAGCATTCCTCTAATGTCACAGAACGTGTAGACGAAGTATCCACTTCACCTTATGCTGAAACATCGGTACTAAACCATGACAGGGCCTCGCCATACATTGACGGAAATGCGCATGCGCCAACGAGACCTAAAATCGCAGTTCCGGAGAGCTCGCAGAGAAACGGAAACAACTAGAGCCGAGCTCGTTGCAAAGCAACGAGTAGGTCTTCCGTCGGAGCTGCGGACAGGGAGAAATGACCTTGAGTCAAGGTAATGCCACTTTCTAATGTTAAAGCAATCTTTTAAGGGTAGATAGCATTTTATAATGTTTTACTGTTATAAAAGGATATTAAAGGAATGTTTGCGACCTTGACCTTGTCAAAATGACCTTGCGTCACACCATAACACACGCTGGTGATGAGCATATCGCATTTGTGTGCTACCGTATTGACAAATTCACAATTTTTTTTTCAAACAATGTATCCAGACAAAACATCTTATCCTAATTGACCTTGATTAAAGGCCATAACCCACTCTGCATGATTTAGGCTATAATACCTTTTTCTTCGATGGGCCTTGTCACAGCTAATAAACATGTGTAAAACCAGATATGAAAGCACTACCCTTTCTCTATCAAAAGTTATGGTCAATTTTAAGCAATGTTTAAATTTTGGAAAAGCCGGATAAACTTCAATGTCAAAGTTCATTAAATATTACACTGTAGTATTTGAAATGATTTTATCACAGGTTAACGTACATGTGATTTTTGTGTTATATGAAAGCCCTATCTCTTCTCATTCAAAAGTTATGATCAAGGTTAAAACTGTGAAAAGTAAGTCAAGCCTCAAGGTCACGTTGTCAAAAGTCAGTGTATTTAGAAAAGTGTTGTCTTAGGTAATACACAGGAATAAAATAAGAGCCCTATCTCTTCTAATTCTAAAGGTATGACTATTGTTAATGTTTTTGAAAAGCAGGTCAAACTTCAAAGTCAAAGGGTCAAAAATCATAGTGAATTTTAAAAGGCGTTGTCACAGGTAATTCATTTTTATACAAGAGGCCCATGGGCCTTATAGGTCACCTGAGCATTATGCAACAACTCATTTTGAAAGAGGCACCATTGATCATCATAACAATACACATAGCAGTTGCTTAGTTTGTTTACTTAATGCCCATAGGCAGGGTGGGGGAACAAAAAATGCATTTCAAGTAATCAGTAATATTCAGCAATAATCAGTAATGCCCCTATCACACATGAACCCCTGTCCCTTAGGCCTAGATCCACACATTACACAATTTTTGAAAAGGCACCCTTGCTTTTCAAAATATTTGATTAATACCAAGGAGCAGATCTCAAACAATTCATCCAGTTTCAGTATATAAGTACACCCCCCTATGGTACCCCTGACCCTGGGGCCTTGAAATTCACAATTCTGGAAGATTAGGGTCCTTGCTCATCATAACTACATAGGTAGTTCATCTGCTTAATACCCAAGAGCAGAGAAGAAAATTTTCAAAGCTTTAATGCATTTTCACTATATAATCAAAAGAGCCCCGCCCTCTCACTAGAACCCCTGACCCTAGGACCATAAAATCAAAATTTTGGAAGAGGTATTCTTGCTCATCATAACTTTGTACTTAGTTTATTTAATTCCTAGGAGCAGAAAAGAATTGTTTTCAAAGAATTCATGTATTTTCATTATATAATCAACAGAGCCCCACCTAACACCCGAACCCTGGGGCCATAAAATTCACAATTTTGGTAGAGGCACTCTTGCACATCATAACTATGCTTTTAGTTAGTTTATTTAATACCCAGGAGCAGAGAAGAAGATTTTCAAAGAATTCATGTATTTTCACTATATAATCTATAGAGCCCCACCCTAACACCAGAACCCCTGACCATGTGGCCATAAAATTCATAATTTTGGTAGAGGCACTCTTGCTCATCATAACTATGCACTTAGTTAGTTTATTTAATACCCAGGAGCAGAGAAGAAGATTTTCAAAGAATTCATGAATTTTCACTATATAATCAATAGAGCCCCACCCTAACATCAGAACCCCTGACCCTGGGGCCATAAAATTCATAATTTTGGTAGAGGCACTCTTGCTCATCATAACTATGCACTTAGTTAGTTTATTTAATACCCAGGAGCAGAGAAGAAGATTTTCAAAGAAATAATGCATTTTCACTATATACTTATTTAGTCCCGCCCTAGCAATAGAACCCCTGACCCCAGGGCCATGAATTTCACAATTTTGGTAGAGGACTCAATGCTGATTACAATCAAGCAAACAGTTTGACTGCTTGATGTCCAGGAGTAAAGAAGAAGATATTTAAAGATTGCATTAATTTTAGTGGTTTTTGCCCCACCCCCTAAGCCCCAGGGGGGCAGGGACCATGAAATTCACAATTTTTGTTCCCCTTCACCCATAGATGCTTTGTGCTAAATTTGGTTGAAATTGGTTCAGTGGTTACAGAGAAGAAGCTGAAAATGTTCAAATGTTAACGGACAACGCACGACGCCGGACGAAAACAGATAGCAATAGGTCACCTGAGTTTACTCAGTTGACCTAAAAATGGAGGCTTTCAAGTTATAGTCAATTTAAAGTAATGTCATTTTTTTAAGAAGGTCAAGCTCCAAGATCAAGGTCACATGGTAAAAAAATCACAGTATATTTGAAAATCACGTTACAAATAATGCACATGTGAATATGAAAATCCTATTTCAACTCATTCAGTAGTTATTAAGGAATCAAGTTAGTTCCAAAACATGGGATAATTTGCATAACGGTTATGCATTTTGTTTGATGTCCCTGGCAAGTTCTCGTGATTCCTTATATTTCCATTTCATTGCAAACTAAAATTGTAGATTTAGACTTTAAAAACGTGGACATATATTTAAAATATACGAGGACTCCCACGCCAGTATCAATAACCCTCGCTCACTGGTGTCAAAAACAAAGGCAGCCGCACGAGATTTACATGCATATTTGGCCTCCTTAGAGTCAGACACAGAGACAGATGCGCACGAGATTTGCATGCATACTAGGCCTCCTTAGCTCCTGACCTATCGACCTGCCTAATTTACATTCCGGCAGAATTATCAGGAAATCAACTCCGCTAAATTTCAAAGGGTTATCATAGAAAAAAAATTTAGAAATGGAAATATTCTTGTTTAAAGTTCTCGTGACAGATGGATAGACTGGCTGACGAATAAGGTTTAATGTACCCTAAAAAATTAATACATGTTATTTGAACAGGATAAATTGAGAAATACGAATAATAAAAAAATAGAAAATATTAAAATATAAATCAAGTTTCCTTCATGAGATTTCCTAAAAGACTTATTAATACATATTATTCAAGTACATGCATTATATGAATGTTGGGGATTCAAGACGCGGAGACCCGTCCTTTCGATGAGGGCATATGCACAACTGTCTAGGTGGTGTCATAAAAGGATGAAATTCGCTTGATTCCACCTCTGATTTTTTCTTAAGGTCTGTCTTTGCGCTGCTAGTGATTTATATTGTTTAAACTGTCTTTTGGGCTGAAATATTGTTCATTTTCCGGTATTTCTGCGTATGGTCAAAGGCTGTCAGTACCACGTGCATCGTACATGTATAAATGTCCAGCCTTTCACTTTCACAGAGATTTAGCTATATTGTCAGGCAAGAGAGCTACAGTGCCACCCATTAAAAAAAGTGTATATTAATTGTGCACAAGCTTTATTCAATATCCGTGTTTTTCAACTGCTGCAATCTAAAAATATTACTTACCGTGTGTCTCTAGCACATTCCTTCAATTTTCTACAGCAAAACATTCCTTACAACCGTTTTTAATATCCCTCCTGAGCCTGAATTTGAGATATCGAAAATATCGTCTAATCATTCTTCCATTTTGGGTGGCAAAATAATTTGGTCCAACGAGCTTCTTGCAGATGTCAAGTACTAGTACTTGATAGAGTCTCTGGAACATTTTGAAATACATCTTTCGTGCAGTTGAGGTAAGAATTCGGAGAAATTAATCCAGAACCAAGCGCAATTTTTTGTACGCAATTAAGATATACTTTTTAATATGGGTGGCACTGTAGCTCTCTGGTGATCC
Source organism: Saccostrea cuccullata (assembly GCF_032062105.1). Lineage (NCBI taxonomy): Eukaryota > Metazoa > Mollusca > Bivalvia > Ostreida > Ostreidae > Saccostrea > Saccostrea cuccullata. Next base: position 48,870 of record NW_026918585.1, on the reverse strand, counting down.
ATCCCAATTTTTTCAGACCAGCTAGAGAGCTACAGATCTGCAGCTAGCCGATTGTCACAAAGTAAATTTTACAAAATTTATTTGAAATGTAATAGAATTTCATTCATTCAGGAATGAATTTAATTCTCAACCCATGGAATTACCGTTTTACAGCATCGAATCGCAGAATGAGTTTGTAATTGAGATAAATTCTCTATCCGCAAAATCTTCAGTTAACCAACATCACAAGAGCGCTTTATTAAAAAATAAAATGCAGAATTTCAAGAAAACAATTGATACACAGCAAGAACATCTTCTTTCGCTAGAGTAAACTCTCAGCTGCGTGGAAAAATAATAAGGACGAGAAGGAGAGAAAGAAATTGCACGTTACAAACCTGGAAGACAAACTCACAGACGCGCGTACGAAAAACAAAGCCCTGGAAAAGAAAATTGGAAGAATGGACACAGAAATGTATGAACTGAGGTAAGCCCTGCAGTCCGTTTCAGATCGACTGGTAGCAAAGGAACGCCAGTTAAGTTTTATAAGGTCAGTGCCACCGGTTTTCTGGGTTCCAGTTCCAATACAGAAGAAAAGTGTTGGTACCAACACGGATACTTGTAGCGCCAGGGACGTCAGCAACGCATCCACACAAATGCCTGCTATGGAAACGCACCTGTCAGGTGAGGACAGGAAAAGCTTGGTACCTGTCGTGTTCACATGTAAGCAGCCATTTGTAAACCGGAAACAACCATATTTTATTATTAGAACCAAACATGATCATAAATCAGAACATAGAAATCCGGAATATAAAATGTCAGTTAGTAAATTATAGATACATGACATCCTCCCTTTTTTAAATCAATAATCACATCAATTATCAATTAATCAGTTTCAAAGCAATCATTAAACAGTCAATGAATATTGAAATCTGAAATCAAGAAAACTTAACTGAACTTTAAAGTTTACAAAATCTTTGAATGGTATTAAACTTATATACATGTACATGCATGATATTTTACATGAAACTACATTTAAACTGGTTGCATAACATATTCTGCAAATTTGGATGGAACATTCACAGGACGTCCTGATCTGGTTTTGACGGTTTCATCTGGAGATTGTTTTGCGCACTCGCGAGACTCTGAAGACGGCTTTAGCGGAACATGTTCTTCAGCACTACTCTCTGGAATCTGGAAATCGAAATCCTCACTGATTTCCTGTGTGGGTTTTACGGAATTTGTCTTTTTCAGCATACAGCGGTTTCGACGATACTTTTTCCCATCACACGATACGATAAAGGATTTTGGTAGTGGTATTTTGGATTCCACGGTCGCGTGTCTCCATGTTTTGCCATCTTGTAGCATAACGTTATCTCCTGTGTCCAAATTCGGAAGACTCTTAGTTCCTGTGCGATCATAAATTTTCTTGTACTGCAACTGTCTGGCTTCTAGTTTCTTCTGCATGTTGTTGTCCTTAGGACGAAGTAGATCTGCTGCAATAGGTAAGTTTGTTTTCAGACGACGTCCTAGAAACATCTGTGAGGGTGACTGTCCTAGTCCTTGGATTTCTGTGTTGCGATAATCCATCAACGCTTTGTAAGGGTCTGTGTTTTTCTTGAGAAGCCGCTTGACTGTCTGCACCATTCTCTCCGCCTGTCCATTAGATTTAGGATACAATGGACTAAATGTTGTGTGTGTAAATTCATACTCTTTGGTAAAATCTTTGAACTCCTTGCTCGCATACTGAGGACCATTGTCTGACACTAACTCATCAGGAATCCCGTACTTGGAATACATGCTTTTAAGCGAGTTGATGACTTGTAGTGATGAAAGGTCTTTTAAGATGATTATCTCTGGCCATTTCGAGTAATAATCTACAGTGAGTAGGTAATGGTTCTGCTTGTATACAAAAATGTCAGATGCTATCTTGGACCATGGACGATCTGGTAACTCTGTACACGTCATTGGTTCCTTTGGATTGGAATTCTGAACTTCAGCACAAATTATACACTGGGATATTTTATTCTCTATTTGCGCTGCCATGCCCGGCCAATACATAGACTCCCGTGCTCTACTCTTGCACTTCACGATACCAAGATGAGATTCATGAACCAAGTCTAACATTTTCTGCTGCATCGATTTTGGAATGATAAGTTTACTGCCTTTGAACAGTAGTCCATCCACATGTGATATTTCATTGAATTAATTACTTTCCAAAAAGGCATGTAATTCACAAGTACTTTTCAATTACATTCAATTACACTGATTCTAAATAAATTTGAAAAATCCTCCACTCCCCCATCATCTCATAAACATTACATAAGGAAGGTTAACTGATTTTTGGAGCAAATATTTTAATAGTAGAATTTCTTAAAGGTACTTGGACACAGCTTTGAAGTTAATATTGTCTGTTTTTTTTTTCTCTATAATACTACGAAGTATATATTTTAATAGCATTTCACACAAAAATTACTTAAAAATCTTTTCATTTTAAAGTTATTAAAACTTTAATTTTTTTGGCGGGTTTGATTGACACATCCTTACACTTTCACAAATTTTAATTTTACTCTTAATACTTAGGAAAAGTGGCAATCTTGTTGTGTATGAATGCCAAATATTGATACTATAATTCGAAAAATTCAGAGTAGACATGTTCGAAAGCAAAACAAACACACAATATATTCTCAGTCCGTGCAGTTGTGGTAAGCAGACTGTGACGATTCAGAACGCATCCGGAGAAATCTAAACATAAATAAAAACAGAGCTCGTGCCTTGTTTACAAAAACTGTGTACATAACACGAGTGTGATCGATTTGCACACACGACTTAGCTCGGAATGACGATACTTGTGAAGGTGTTTTGTTTTCTAACATTTCTATTCTGAATAAAATTATTTTTCTGGATTAAAGTTTTAATATTTCTCATTAATTCACAACAAGATTGCCACTTTTCTGAAGGATTAAGAATAAAGTTAAATATGTGAAAGTGCCAGGATGAGTCAATCAAACCCGCCAAAAAATTTGAAGTTTTAATAACTTTTAAATGAAATAAGATTTTTAATTAATTTTTGTGTTAAATGCTATTAGAATATATAATTCGTGATATTATGGAGAAAATATTAACTTCAAATCTGTGTCCAAGTACCTTTAAAAAGAATTTTAACATAGCCATATTTCCCTTTTAAAGTATATTGCTAATTAAATATTGTCCCATTTTATTTTCCTAAAAACTTTTAAATCAAATTGATCTTCGTAAAGTGAAGAAATAAAATTTATATTTTGATTTTTTAATTAATTAATCCATATCAAAATAAGTAGTCCAATGACTTCTAATCCCTTGTTTGCAATATCTTCAGCTTGTGTTAGAAGTTATTATCAGATGCTAATCGGTGCCCTGGGGTCATGTACATATTCCTTAATTATAGATATTTTTCACACATTTTGACCTTGTCTCTTGGTATTTTTATACACACACACACATACACACACCTTTGACTTTAAATTGTAGTTTGGCACAGAATAAGTCAAATACCAACATTTTGAGAATATCTTAATATGTTGTTGAAATGAGGAAGTTTTAATGCAAAAGGCATCAATTATACTTTCAACATGAATTTAATCGAATGTTTCATGATTCCAAATTTTTAACATATAAATTAAGGTAGAACCATGAGTAAACTTTCTACTAGTCAGTATCTATGTATTCCTGTCACAAATACTCCAGTGAACAGAATCTTCAGTATGGCAGGAAAATCTTCAAATCTAAAAGATGTAGGTTAGGAGACACAGTAATTGAAAATTGTATGAACATTTTAAAAATATTATTGTAAAAATATGCTGTAAAATAATCTGATATAAATGTAAAGGATTAGGAATGTACATGACTATTTCCTTTATAATTTATACGTGTTTTCTTGAATGTAATGTGTAATTTAATTAATTACATTTGCAAAGTAATTTTATTTTAATTAATTACATTTCAAAATCCATGTAATAGTAATGGTAATTTAATTGAAGGTTTTGGGAAAATAATTGTAATTTAATTAATTACTTTCCTATGTAATTGACCCATCCCTAATCTATAAATAGAAACAGGTGTTTTCTTTTTAAATACTTGAGTAGGTTGTGTCGTCGGTAAGGCATATGAATAAAATTACATTTTTACCTACTAATTTTAACTTGTCAAAATTTAAATATTATATGTACAAGTACACGAATAGCAGTTTTACTAACCGACACTCACATCTTTCAACAATTAACCAGTTTACTAGGTACTCATTGACAACACTATATGTAAATACCACACAAGTCGAATTTTATGTGAGATGCCAATTCTGTCATTCAATATTAAAAATAATAATTTAAGTGAGAAGTTTTAGTGATATGACAATAAATTTGGAAATAAATTTAAAGAATAGTCTGAATACCTTGCCACGCCTCTTTGTGTGGAAGAAATTAGTAATGTAAGTAGGCAATTCGCTAAAAATTCTTCTTATATGGTATATTTTATATATATATTAGTTTAAAAAATAAAACAAGAGGCCCATGGGCCACATCGCTCACCTGAGTAACTTAGGTGATGCAGATCTTTACCAGATTCCCCCTCTTGCTATACCTATCATGCCCAACAACCCCCTTCCCTTTTTTATTTTAAAACTTTAGAATCTACACTACCCAAGGATGCTTCCACATAAGTTTCTGCTTTCCTGGCCCAGTGGTTCTTGAGAAGAAGATTTTTTAAAGATTTGTTCTATATTTTTCTATGTAAAACTTGGAATTCCCTTTTGTGGCCCCGCCTACCCCCGGGGGTCATGATTTTAACAATTTAATATCTACACTACCAAAGGATGCTTCCATATAAGTTTCAGCTTTCCTGGTCCAGTGGTTCTTGAGAAGAAGATTTTTAAAGATTTGTTCTACATATATTTCTATGTAAAACTTGGATTCTCTATTGTGGCCCGCCCTACCCCCAGGGGTCATGATTTTAACAATTTAATATTTTCACTACCCAAGGAGGCTTCCACATAAGTTTCAGCTTTTCTGGCCAAGTGGTTCTTGAGAAGATTTTTAAAGATCTGTTCTATATATTTCTATGTAAAACTTGGATTCCCTATTGTGGCCCCACCCTACCCCCGGGGGTCATGCTTTTAACAATTTAATATCTACACTACCCAAGAATGCTCCCACATAAGTTTCTGCTTCCCTGGCCCAGTGGCTTCTAAGAAGAAGATTTTTAAAGATTTGTTCTATATATTTCTATGTAAAACTTGGATTCCCTATTGTGGCCCCGCCCTACCCCCAGGGGTCATGATTTTAACAATTTAATATCTACACTACCCAAGGATGCTTCCACATAAGTTTCAGCTTTCCTGGCCCAGTGGTTCTTGAGAAGAAGATTTTTAAAGATTTGTTCTATATTTTTCTATGTAAAACTTGGATTCCCTATTGTGGCCCCGTCCTACCCCCGGGGGTCATGATTTTAACAATTTAATATCTACACTACCCAAGGATGCTTCCAAATAAGTTTCAGCTTCCCTGGCCCAGTGGTTTCTAAGAAGAAGATTTTTTAAGATTTGTTCTATATATTTCTATGTAAAACTTGGATTCCCTATTGTGGCCCCGCCCTACCCCCGGGGGTCATGATTTTTACAATTTAATATCTACACTACCCAAGGATGCTTCCACATAAGTTTCAGCTTTCCTGGCCCAGTGGTTCTTGAGAAGAAGACTTTTAAAGATTTGTTCTATATATTTCTATGTAAAACTTGGATTCCCTATTGTGGCCCCACCCTACCCTAGGGGGTCATGATTTTGAAAATTTAATATCTACATTACCAAAGAATGCTTCCACGTAAGTTTCAGCTTTCCTGGCCCAGTGGTTCTTGAGAAGAAGATTTTTAAAGATTTGTTCTATATATTTCTATGTAAAACTTGGATTCCCTATTGTGGCCCCGCCCTACCCCCGGGGGTCATGATTTTAACAATTTAATATCTACACTACCGAAGGATGCTTCCACATAAGTTTCAGCTTTCCTGGCCCAGTGGTTCTTGAGAAGAAGCTTTTTAAAGATTTGTTCTATATATATTTCTATGTAAAATTCGGATTCTCTATTGTGGCCCCGCCCTACCCCCGGGGGTCATGATTTTAAAAATTTAATATCTACACTACCCAAGGATGCTCCCACATAAGTTTCAGCTTTCCTGGCCCAGTGGTTCTTGAGATGAAGATTTTTAAAGATTTGTTCTATATATTTCTATGCAAACTTGGATTCTCTATTGTGGCCCCGCCCTACCCCTGGGGGTCATGATTTTAACAATTTAATATCTACACTACCCAAAGATGCTTCCACATAAGTTTCAGCTTTCCTGGCCCAGTGGTTCTTGAGAAGGAGATTTTTTAGTGACCCCACCCTATTTTTGTCTTTTCTTGATTATCTCCCTTTGTAAGGGGACTTGGCCCTTCATTTTAACAATTTAAACCCCCCTTCACCCAAGGATGCTTTGTACCAAGTTTGGTAAATTGGCCCATTGGTTCTTGAGAAGAAGTCGAAAATGTGAAAAGTTTACAGACGGACAGACGACGGACAAAATGTGATCAGAAAAGCTCACTTGAGCCTTCGGCTCAGGTGAGCTAAATAAATAAGTTGTTCAAAAGCTGCACTTTGTTCTCAGATTGGCACAATTTTGTTCTCAGATTGGCACAATGGTATGGAACACCTGACTGTGTCTTTGCATTCTGGATGACAAGGTCCACAGTACAAATTCCTGAAAAAACATGGATATATCAATTCTGTACTGTATCTAAATCCAGCATTCTCTTTTTTTTTTAAACTAGATCTGTCCAAAAAGAACAAATAACCCCTTCTAAGGTGTTCCAAAGAAGTTGCCAAATCACTAATATATTGGGTACCTGTAAAGTGCGAAACGAAATAGAAATGAAACGAAACGAAACGAAACAAACTGAAACGAAACGAAATCTGCCGAAACGAAACGAAACCTACCGAAACGAAACGAAACCTACCGAAACGAAACGAAATCAAGACGAAACGAAATGAAATCAAAACGAAACCCGTCGAGACGAAATGAAACAAAACTTTCAGAATGTTTTTCAAATCAAGCTATATACATGTAGTTATATACGGTATAATGTGTAACTGCATATGGTCTATTTTTACTTCATATGAAATTTATATTACATATATTCCAAAGAAATATTCCAAAGAAGTAACAATTTCTTCATAATTAATCTAAACAAATACATGTTCTAACTATACTAACCACATGAATATAACAAGAGGCCCATGGGCCACATCGCTCACCTGAGCACTGTGGCTAATGGAGATGAATATGATTTGAACAAACTGGAATACTTGAGCCTGCATATGGCATGTCAAACGTTGCTATATTCGATAATCTTGTGATGTATATTCAAAATCTTGTGATGTATGTTTGAAATCTTGTGATGTATATTCAAAATCTTGTGTTGTATATGCAAAATCTTGTGATGTATGTTCTAAATCTTGTGATGTATATTCAAAATCTTGTGATGTATGTTCAATATCTTGTGATGTATGTTCGAAATCTTGTGATGTATATTCTATAATCTTGTGATGTATGTTCAATATCTTGTGATGTATATTCGAAATCTTGTGATGTATATTCTATAATCTTGTGATGTATATTCAATATCTTGTGATGTATATTCGAAATCTTGTGATGTAATTTCTATAATCTTGTGATATATGTTCAAAATCTTGTGATTTATATTCAATATCTGGTGATGTATATTCGAAATCTTTTGATGTATGTTCAATTATCTTGTGATGTTTGTTCGATAATCTTGTGATGTGTATTCGAAATCTTGTGATGTGTGTTCTACAATCTAGTGATGCGTGCAATAATATTGCATTATGGGTAATATGATGCAACAGTTTTATAAGAAAGTAAGGACAATTTTCATTGGTTAGAAATAACGAAAGTAGCTGGAGCGGCGATTGTTATCGTGATGCACACAACTTCGCAAGTATGATATTGGCGAATTCAACCTGAAGTCCAAATTATAACTAATACTATAGTAAGACAGTATTGTGAAAATGTATTGTTTTGGTACAGCATTACGAAGCACTAAGTCATAACGATTAAAGTGAAGAGACAAACGGAGGCAGCATCAAAATGGCTATCTGCTGGAGAATATTTATCTTAATTCAGGTCCTCATATTGATATTATAGGGATTAATTGTAAATTGATATCGATAGGATTTGTTTAAATCATAAACTCCTTTAAGTTTAATATTATCATCATTATGAGATTGAAATAGAGGTCAGATTTTGACCTTCTTGTACTTTGTCTAAAAAACACAATGCTTTATATAGATAAATTTATTTCCAAGATAGCTTAAAAGTAACACGAGTCGGGGTCAATTTTCGTCACATTGAAAACATGCAGAAAGACACTAGACAAACAGACAGACAGGACAAAATCAATATACCCCCAGGATCTTTCGATCCTGGGACATAAATATAAAGCTAGTCCAAAACCAAAAATATACATGTATGTCAAACTCGGCATCCAAAGCTGGTCTATAGATAGTTTTCAGTAGACCCATATTAACAAGACTTATTTCCCTTTGGACACCATCTTGGGGGTCAACCAGGTAATTTTCCCTCTTTGTCCTACCAAATATAAGAGGGTGTAGCAGAAACACTTGGGGAAAAATCATAAGGGAATAAACATTATGAAGTAAAGGATGCTCTAACAAATGTATTATTGATAGAAAAACAATGCTTCCCAGCCCACAATAGCCAGTATAACAAGAGGCCCATGGGCCACAACGCTCACCTGAGCCACCTTGGCCTAACTGTTTTTTAGAGGATTAAAAATGAAGCCCCTAATTTATTCCCAAAAAATACATTTATCTCATAGATTTGTGTCCGCTTTAGTACTATGTTAATGAAATCCACACAAGATGGGAATGTTTCATTTTCAAATGAACTATCTGTTTACTTAAGGAGCCGCTTTTAACATGCTAGGCCTATTCCTTAGATTGTCCAAGAGGTTTGATAAAATAATTTTATAATCTTATTCAATTTTTTTTTTTGCTTCCATCAATAAAAAAATGCAATTTTAAGATTGTGTTTAAAATTTTATTTTATTACAAAAATTATAACAAATCTTGTTCATAATTAGAGTCAAAATGTTATACATTAGTACAAATACAAAATTGGATTTTGATACATTCTGAGCATATAATATGAAATTTGACACTTGATGAAAATGAAGACATGTCTTACTAGTTACAAGTCAAGAGCTTGTATTCAGTATCAATTTTAAACAAGATTGAACATGAAAATGAATGTTTTATGAAAAATAAAACCTTGAGAAGAAGATTTTCCCTACATATTTCTATATAAAACTTTGCCCTTCCCCCGGGGGTCAGCATACAAATTTTAACAATCCAGTCATAATATACATATGTCTTAAATATGTTGTTTACATAAAAAAACATAATCATCACTCAATATAAATAACCTTTCCCAACGAAAACCGAAAAAGGGAAAGATTATCTGAGTGAATAATAAAGGAAAAATTTTTTTTTCAATCACAACTCAAAATTTCAAACCTCAGATTCATGCAATACTGTTGGATAATAAAGAGAACTATTTTCTCTATTGGAAAGAATTTTGTCATTCAAATGTAGTGAAAAATCATATTTGATAGTATTCTTCCTCAATATATTTCTTAAAAGAGGTAGGTTTACCTCCCTTTACGGGCTGGCCATTGACCCCCTCTTTCCATACTTACCTGTTAATGACACTTTTTAGGCTATGAAGTTCACATAATGGCAGTCACATTTTACTTCATAATCACAAAATTCCACATGATCCATGATAGAATGTACAGAACTTTTCAATAACTCCTTAGAATACTGAATCTGAGGTTTCCCAAATAATTATATCTGCTATGTTACTATAAGCATTGTAATTCAATTACACTGGTTATTTTCAAGAAACATGTTTTACCAAAAAAATTAACTGTACAAGAAAAGATGAAATTAAAGTAAAATGTCTTATATAGTTTATATTTCAGTTTTAGAATAAAAATAAAAAAATTGACTAGCATTATGGCATGTATAAACATTCAAACACATCTGAGCATAAGTTAAAAGTCCATAAATGAAGAGATATCCGTAATTATAAGTCACATTCTATAAAATGACATACAAACTATTTAAGCAGCTATATGTCTGACAAATGTCAAAATCACATGGCTATTAAGTGTCACAGCTGGCTTATAGCAATGTCAGAATCATGGCTATCTTTTAGTAGTGTCAGAATGACAGCTAATGGCACAGTCCAAATCACTACCATGAGTCAAAATGTGTGCAAATGTAAAGTCCAGTAAAAGTCTCCTAACTATACAATACAATTCATTATAGCATATTGATTAACACACATAAAAGATTGAATATATAAATTAAAGTATAAAAGTATGATATTTACACAAATGGAATTCATTTTGCAAGAAGTTGGAATGTTTTATAAATAATCCATATTTCTTATGAAAAGCAATAAACTCCTGACTACAAAAAATAAAATACAGCAATGTCAACTTTTATCCCACATAAAGAAACACTAACTTAAGTTCTAATTTGGTTACATCTTTTGAAAGACAACAAAATATCAGAATACCTCTCAATTAAAAAGAACTAGCTCTTCAGCAATACAAATAGTACCATTGGAAATATGCAGAAATAAGCTGAGAATTGAAACTAATTAACAAACATGCAAACTTATTTCCAACGTATGAACATGACCTTTTCTTCAAAAACAAACAAACAAAAAAAAAACCAGAAGTCTCTGACAATACTGAAGCTCTACATATAATAAAGGCTTTTTTGTAGATTATCAATGTAAAAAGTCATTTCAAACCACATTAAGGCAAAGGGGGAGTGAGCATTGTGGAAAATAAAATACCTAAGGAATTTCTGCCTTTAGTAGCCATGATATACAATTTCTCAAACTAAAAAAGTAATATTATTTAGAATTATGTATCTTAATAGCATAGTCTACTTGTTACCAAGTCTTATTGAAATGAATCAAACCTGTATAGGAGGAGTAGTGTTTTGAAAAAAATACAGATGTACAGACAACATTTATATGGACAGATTACGGACAGATATTACTAATGCATATGTTCTTCTGATTTCTTAACAATAGTTCTATAAATATACAATAAAAACTAGTGCAAAGGACAGTCAGGTTATAATAACTGAAATGTTCCATCTCAAATACATATGTATAATAATATTAAACATTTTGTAAAAAATATTTTAAATTTTCAAATGATTGGTGTATTGCAGCCATATCGGACTAATATAACGATGGGAAAACTATATACTTAAAAAGAACATTCAAGCTGCTAATTAAACTAGGCAAGGCATCTTTTTTAAAATAGCAATGCAGTGAAAATTTGTACAATATTGAAATGTCGTCAGGCGGATCAATGTGTTTTTATGCAAGTGATTGTGACATAGGTATATATAACCATAATTAAATCAAAGACGTATATAATATTACATCTTTTTCATTTCCGTAGTGATGTAAGTTATAGAAAAATACAGATGCTGCAAGTAAAGAACACAGTTTTAAAAAGAAAAACATGTCATCTTGCTAAAAGTCATGTAATTGGTTGAAGATGATATGAAACATAACAATCTTTGTACTGATTAAAAAACATTATCATGACTAGGACAAATAAAGTATCAAAATGTCATGGTCATGACAATTCTTAAAATGAAATTGGTACAGCATCAAGACTCAAACACATCTCTGGTCACAAGCTGTAAATTAGTTTGTATTAAATACATGAATATTAAAGCCTATGAAATTTCTCAATTTCAAAATGTCCAAACAATATTTTATAGAAATAAATGCTGGACAGAAATGTCTACGGATAGATAAACAAACAGACATGATGATACCAGTGCACACCCAAACAAGCAGGTGGACATGGTGATTCCAGTGTATACCCCAAACTTTGTGGGGTATGACTGGAACAAATGGGGTGAGGGAGGGGGCATCAATTTTGCATCTCCCTCTGCGGTGTTTATATTTAGGTGCCCCATCATATTTAATGCAAACTAGTCATTTCAAATGCACAAAACACTACTTTATGATCAGACCAATAGGCTTCAACCACATCTGTTACACATTGGGATATGTTTGTGAAAATCAAATCAAGTTTTGAACCTGAGTCATGAGTAGTCTTACTTACAATTTGTTTACAGTTAAAGCCTCTTTCCATAAATGATAGAAAGTCTGTATGTCCAGCAAATAAATCAAAATTAAAATCTCCTAAGAATACCAGGTCTTTTTGTTTATCAATCAAGGGCTTTATATGCACTTCAACATGTTGTTTAAAATTTTCCAAAGAACAAGATGGATATTTGTAAATAACTGACTTGTACCTCTCTATGTTGGTTTAATTGTATGTTTGCCTTAATGAACTCCATGGGACCACTGTTTTCCTTTGAGATGCAAGTTGTTTTGTAAATGTCTTTCACATACAGTGCTGTTCCATGATGTGGACGTCTATCAGAACTATCTAAAATCTCATGGTTAAATATTGCTGTGTATCCCTGAAGTTGATAATTTTCGACATCTGCACTAGTTAATCTTGTCTCTGAGAATCCAACTACATCTGATGCAAGAATGTTTGGCTCATACTGAATTTGTGGGAAATGTTTATGAAGAGATCTGCAGTTGTTAAAAGCAATCTTTAAACAATTCATGTCAACCTGGTATATTGGGACATAACAAAGTTGCAGTGGTTCCTCTTTTTTCATTCTTTCCATTTCATCTACAACTTGTTCATCCATAGCCAATGCCTGCTCATTGAAGTTTAGAATGTGCAAATGATCTACTGACCGTACCCGACTAAGTGCTACATAGTGGATGTGGGGAATTTTCCTCACTTTTGTTTGAGATAAATCAATTACAATTTCATCAACAGTGCAACCTTGGGCTTTGTGAATTGTTTTCCCTGCAGATGGCCGTAGTGGAAATTGAATTCTCTGGAAAGTATTGTAGTTCAAAAGAAAAGACCGTTGAACTTCAAAAATTGGTGTCCAGTTCTCAGAAATTCCATCATGATATAAATGTCTGTATTTCCTTCGAGTTGTTTTTCCAATTGCAGAGTCAAAAAATTTCACCCAAACAATGCTTGGTCTTGATATGCCTTCCATTTTCCTTTCAATCAATTGTACCTTACATGATGAACCATTTGTCAAACCATCAGAGACATCAATATTGACTGAGATATCATATATCATCCCAACCGCAAGAATCAGATTTTGCATTAAATTGGCAGTTTTGCTGACATCATCTGCTTTAAGAAGAGATCTAAGCAGTTTTTCCTTAACTTCTTTTGAATAATCTTTAATAACAGAATCCACTGAATTCACTGTGACCTTTTCTCCTTCAAGTTTTTCAATCAACTGATTGTTGTATGCATCTACTTTAGAATTTTGTGTAAAGAGATGGGGAGCATGATGTGGATAATTGTCACTCATTTCTGTTATCATGCATCTCTTTATTACATTCATATCTTCTGTTGTCATTGCATTGTAACGAAGGCGATTAAGAAGTTGAGCAAACTCAATATCATCTTTCTGGCGCATAATTTCATCCAACTCAAAAATAGAAAAATGCTCCTTCCAAAGATTGTTTGCAAGAGCTTGGGCATCATGATTTAAATCCTGAAAGATCCAACGGTCCATCACAGGCTTAAGTTGGAAAAAATCACCAACAGCAATGATACTTATACCACCAAAAGGTTTTTTGACGCCTGTGAGAAGTTGTAGACGGCTGTCAATCAGTGCTAATGATCTGTTCCCTACCATTGATATCTCATCAATAATGATTACTTTCAGGTTTTGGTACTTTGTACGAAAAGTGTTCAACTCATCACAGTGTAAGCTTTGTTGACTTTGATTAATTTTTTGATGAAAAGCAGATGCGATAGTTACACCTCCAATGTTGTATGCTGCCTTGCCCGTATAAGCACAAAGTAGTATTCTTATGTCATCTGGATTTTCACCTTCAGTGGAACACAGATATCTGTGCAGAGCTTGATAAAGTGCTCTTATCAAAACAGACTTGCCAACACCAGCACCCCCAGATAAAAAAGCATAAATAGGTTCTCCCTTTGTTTTGACCCATTGCAAGACATGATTGAAAAATTCCCTCTGCTTTATGTTCAGACTTCCTAAAAGTTTTAAGTATTCACTATCTGATAATCTTACAGAACTCTCTTCTGTTATTTGTCTTGTTGATGGAATGCCAATATCAGAACCTATATCATACTGTCTTTGTTCAAGTGGTCTCTCGGGATTAAATGGGACAAAGTTCTCAGATTCATGAGACCCTTCATTTTCATCCTCTGCTTCTGTTTGTTGAGCATTTGGTGCCAATTCATCATAAGCTTCTGAAAAATCCTCACTTGCCATTTGCAGAGCTGCATCAAGCTGATCAGCATTGTATTCATATTCCTTGACTTTGTGTGTGAGAAAGGACTTTCTTAGAGTAAATGACTTCTCAAATGTGTCAGTTCCAGATATTAAATCAACCGATTCATCTCTCCAAGGCAAAAATAACATAAGTTTTTCTCTGTAGTAGTTTTCTGTATCAGTTTTGATGTTAAACCGCACATATCTAATTACCCTTGGCACTTTACGTCGTCTAATTTTTATGCCGTTTCTCAAAGTAACAAGTGTATCACTTTCACTAAAGTCAACATCTGAATCATTATCTTCCTCATCATTTGACATATTGCTCTTATCATCATCATCATTCACTTCCTTTTCAATGACCTCCTTTTCATCATCTTTAGGGAATACAACATCTAGTTGTGATACATAATCAGCTAAACACCAATTTTCAAGCTGCTTTGGGCGTTTTGCATACCGCTTAATTGCATTGCTACATTCCACATCTGTAGAATTTGGTGTCAATTTTTCTAATTCAGCATCTGTTTTGATGAGAATTACTCGGTCATCTGATGGACTGGTGTTGATAAAAACAACATCTCTTGATGCTTTTGTCATTGGCATTTGTAACACTAAATATGCTGCTTCCTGTGCTCCAACTTCTACACTATTGAGAAAATGATTTCCAATATGACGCACCTGTCTTTTGATGTCAAGATTTCCTTCTCTAGCTTCTTTTGCTGCTCTGTTTAGTAAATCACTCATTCCTCTTTGAGATTTACTTATATAGGAAACAATATACATAGCACATGCATATGGGTCCAAAATATACTGTATATCAATGTTAGCTTTCCAAGCATCAAGAACAACACTGTTGTAAGAGTTGACCCTCATATCACATGGCTTTCTCTCTAGAAAAACCTTTGGACCTCTCAGTGAACTTCTAATGCATTTAATGTAATCTTCCTCAGATATCTTTAAAACAGTGCCTAGGAGTTCCCTGTAGGACAAATCGCATCCATTTCTCATATCATTTAGCTGTTTCTGAATCTCATCATACATTTTCCTGTATTTGTCAACCTCACATTCAAGTGGCTCCAAAATCAAAGTCTTTTCAAGAGGAGGAAGGGGAAATCCAAATCTACATACAGCTTTACCTCTCTTTTTACATGTTTGTGAATGTTTGTGTACTTGTAAGCCAGTCAAATCATCTTCTTCATTCTTTTCACATTTCAAGTAATTATCTACATAATTCACTATCTCCTGTTCAGTATTTTCATGATACTTTGGTGCATTTTCTATCCAAACAATCATATGAACATGTGGTGATCCTCTTTGCTGAAATTCAATTCTATAAAAGAAGTCTTTCACAACACCAATTGGATGGTGGTCACTTCTCAACACTGAATTCATGAACATACGGAACCTATGATCAAAGTATCTAGTGCATGTAATAGGATCCTTTTGTACTAGTTTTGACTTTTCAAACCACGTCATACTGTCAATTTCTTCATCAGTGTATTCCTTTCCATCATTTAACACTCCAAGTGCTCGAATGAGATCATTCCATCTTGTATCAGCTGCAGATAGGGACATAAACCATGTTGGTAAACCCAATTGTCTTATCATTGCAAATACATCCTTTTTTCTTGTTTCCAGATATGCAGGTGAATTTCGTAACTGTCTAAACACAAAAAAACCTTCATCATGTCTAACAAGGCTATTCACATGTTCAGGATTTTTAATTTCATTTGCAGTAAAGGATCTTCCTTTGGTTTTGCATTTCCTAAGAGCCAGGTTGCATTTATCTGTAACTTGTTTCATTTGTATTTTTTTCAGCTTAAAAAACAAATTTGGAACAGACTGTGCAGCACGTCTATCAACACTTCTCAATTCCCATTTAGCAATATCTGCATACGAGACACGAACTTGTCTTTCATCCTCCTGTAATCTTCCCTTTCCACAAAATATTGTAGGAAATGATAAATATTCTGCAGTCTGATCTTGATATAAACTAAGGGGACGTTGTCCTTCTCCTGGAGCAAAGGTGTATATCTGATTCATGTCTTGAGAAGCATCATCTAAAAGAGTATCACAATTACCATCTCTACCAACTCCATCTACTTCACAATACTCATCATCATCATCATCTTCATTTGTCTCAAGATTACCAGTACTTTGATCTCTTCTTGCTTGTGTTTGCACTAGTTCTTGAACAATTTCATTTGCAGAAGATGTGATTTCTTGAAACCAGCTATCATCAACATTGATGTTTGCATTCTTGTAAAAGTCACTGTTGTTCAAAAGCCAATGTAATGCAATCAGTACTTTTGTTGGTCGTACATTTTCATGATAATCACATTTTTGGTAAGACAACTTTTTCTTTAACTTCACAGGAATTGTGATATTTTCATCCATCTTTCTAGGCAAGCTATTTACAGTAGGCTGAATATCAACAGGAACATTCACAATATTTCCTTTGACAGAATATTGTCCACCTCTTGGCAACTCTCTAATTTGCATGAAGGGGATTCGAAGTGATATAAGTCTCTCTTCTAATGAAAACAAATCCAATTCTCTTGGTTTAGGAGGCCATGTCATACCATTGAGAACAGACAGCTTGGGGATTTTTCCTTCTCTCACTGAAGAGTAGCAAGTATTGCATATCCATTCTGCATTATCAACAGAAGTAATACAAGTAAGATATCTGCTTTTACTTGTGTCATCAAGTTTAGTGTTTTCCACTTTTAACACACTTTCTTTAAACCATGTTTGATGACAACATGAGCATATAAAAACTGGACCATGCTTAATCTGCTCATGGAAATTGTGAATGCAATCCTGTATGTTTATTCCAAACTGTCTTTGTCTATTTCTTTCATTTTCTCTATTGCAATATTCTTTATTCTTTCTTTTTTCTTGTTTCCTTTGTTTATTGTCCAACCTCTCATTTTGTCTGTGATAAAAGTCACTACGTTTAGCTTGCTTCTTTTGTCGTTCTTTTTGAAGAACAAGGGGATTTTCCCTACTCTTGCTTTTTGAAATTCTATTTTCTTCATTTTCTTTCTGTTTTACTTCAAAATTTAATCTTTTCAATTTTCTTGCAGACTTGTCATTTTCTCTTTCTTTCTCTTTCACTTCAGCATTTTGTCTTTTTAATTTTCTTGCAGTTTTATCCAGTTCTTTTTCACTTTCTCTTGATTCAACATTTTGTCGTTTTAGTTTTCTTGCAGTTTTATCCAGGTCTTTTTCTTTTTCCCTTACTTCATCATTCTGTCTTTTAATTTTCCTTGCAGTTGTTTCCCTTTTGTTCTCCTTGTGTTTAACATCATCATTTTGTCTTTTTAATTTTCTTGCAATTTTATCCAGGTCTTCTTTTTCCCTTACTTCAACATTTTGTCATTTTCTTGCAGTTTATCCAGTTCTTTCTCTTTTTTCCTTACTCCATCATTTTGTCTTTTAATTTTCCTTGCAGTTGTTTCCCTTTTGTTCTCCTTGTCTTTAACAGCATCATTTTGTCGTTTTAATTTTCTGGCAGATTTATCCAGTTCTTTCTCTTTTCCCCTTACTTCATCATTCTGTCTTTTAATTTTCCTTGCAGTTGTTTCCCTTTTGCTCTCTTTGTCTTTAACATCGATATCATAATTTTGTCATTTTAATTTTCTTGCAGCTTTATCCAGAACTCTCTCTTTATCTCTCACTTCAACGACTTATTTTCTTTGCGTTAGCATCTCTTTTTCTTTCTACGTTTGAATTGTTCATTTTGTCTCTTTTTCTTCATGTATTCTCTCATATAGGTTTTCTTGTAATGATCTTGTGATACAGAATTAGTCACTGATGTTAGCTTTTCATCCATTCTGTAAAACCTTTTCTGTAATGGATCATTTTCTGGAAAGTTATGGTACAATGTTGCAATTGAGATGGGTAAAATTTCAAACTGCACTGCAAGATCAATATGCATACTGTTATACATGCTGTACATATAAGACACTAGGTCATCAATACTCCTGTTGAGCACTAGTACAGATTTACCATCACAAGAAGACATGCCATCACTGTCATGAGAATGCGAGTCAAAGAAGTAATACTCACTGTCTGACACTTTATATACAGCAGAACAAATGGCTCCTATCATTATCAGTAAATATCTTGAAACTTGAAATGCCTCTTCTAAAGCCTGATGCAATGTTTTAACCTGACTATTTTGTTCATCCAAGATAACCAGTCCCCAAATGGTTTCAAATTTTTGAATAACATGATGATGTTCTCCCATTGATATGTTTATTGGCAATTCATCAAAATTTAAAAGTTTATTGAGAAACTCTCCCCTTTGTTGCAAACTTTTCACAGTCTTGACATAAATTTGGTCTCCTGACACTAAAGTTCTATCTATAAATTCTGATGTAAATGAAAATCCTTCATAACATTTTATCAGCATGGTAATAGCATTGCAAGTGCACTGACTACCTCTTGAGAATGATGAAAATCTAGTGTCCCCTTGATGGAATGTCCCAAATACTATTTTTCTAGTACATACCTGGTCATTTTCAGAAACACTGTGCAATGTTTTTTCTCTAGCTATCACACTAGTAGTCTGCAAAGATTCAGTGGTAAAGATTTTGTTCACTAAACTTTTTTCAGCAATTTCATTTTGCAAATTCATTTCATGAAGCAGTTCTTTTGCAAAGAGTTCACTCTGAGCATTTGTTTCAGAAATTTCATTCATTATATTTGTCTCACAAATTTCATTCAGCAGATTTGTTTCACATAGTTCATTTGCCAGATTCATTTCACAAAGTTCATTTGCCAGATTCATTTCACAAGTTTTTTGGTTTTCCTGTTTTTTTGTAACCTGAGGGCAGGCTCCTCAGGGTCAACATTGGTTTTACTGTTTTTCACGAGGCCAGTCTCCTCAGTCATTCTAATGTCATACATTGTTTTACTGTTTTTTAAGAGGCCAGTCTCCTCAGTCAAGTCCAGGTCAGACAGTGTTTTACTGTTTTTCATGAGGCCAGTCTCCTCAGTCATGTCAGTCTGTAACTCTTTCTTGGCAGTGCTCTTCCTCCAGTACTTCTTACGAGGCATCTACAAAACAACATCTTAGAGATTACATCAAACCAGAAGTCTCTGTCGAGACTGTAGCTCTACATGTTTGTACTTATAAAAATAAAAGAAGAGAAAAGTAGCAGTTTGAACTTAAAACTTTACAAAAGCAATAAATAAAAAAATACTGATACTTGATTAAGTCTCTTTTTTGTGACAAGATTGCAATAAGACTACAACTGAAGGAGTAGCTTTGATAATTTTTTTTACAGAATTATGTATCTTAGTGTAGTCTACTTATGTGCCAAGCTATAATAAAATCAGACCAAAACTGTAGGAGGAGTATCAGTTAATAAGTATTTCACAAAAATTTGTATTTTTAGTAACCCCGGCAACACCGTTCATAGAAATCAAAAACCAATACACAGAATTTATTGTCTAAGTGTAGTCTACTTGTGTGCTAAGTTATATTGTAAGGAGAGTAGCATTTTATAAATATTTCACAGAAAATTTTATTTTTAGTAACCAAGGCAATATCATTCATCAAAATTAAAAAATGGTACATAGAATTATGTATCTTAGTGTAGTCTACTTGTGAGCCAAGTTATACTGAAATCAGACCAAAACTGCAAGAGGAGTAGCATATTTTAAGTATTTCACAGAAATTTCTATTTATAGTAACCACAACAACATTGAAATCAAAATTGATATATAGAATTATGTATCTTAGTGTAGTCTACTTATGTGCTAAGTTATATTGAAATGACTTAATGAGACCAAAACTGTAGGAGGACTAGCATTTTGAAAAATTGTTTGCAGATAGACAGGTGGATGACGGACACATCACTACTGCATAAGCACTTCTGGTCTCTGACCAGTACAGCTAAAAAATCACAATTATATTTTCACACATCAGACAGAATGTATAAATCTATGACCTTGAACTTTGACCTTAAAATCAATAGGGGTCTTCCTTAGGCTAGAGGGAGTTATAATATAAAATTTCATATCAAAAGCTCAAAGGATTCTCAAGATAACGCACGAGAAAATATTGTTAAAACAGACAGAATTTATAGCCTTCACCTTTCCACCTCAAAACCAATTTAGAATTTATAGCCTTCACCTTTCCACCTCAAAACCAATTTAGTTCTTCTTTAGGCACAAAATTTTATTGGAAAAGCTCAAGAGGTTCTTGACAAATTGCGCAGAAACAAAATACAGACAGACAGAAATACGGACAGACAAACACACCCAAATTCATACCCCCCCTTTCAGTGATAGCTAGGACCACCGGAAAGTGGGGGAAAAAAATTTATATCCTTCCCCCATCATGAAAAAAATTCTTGAAATACCCGGTATTTTGGAACTTCCCAAAATGATACAAATTTTCAAATTTTAAATTATTATATCTAAAATACTATTAACCTGTTATTAAATGAACCTTTTTTATACT
The DNA here is from genome assembly GCF_032062105.1 of Saccostrea cuccullata. Lineage (NCBI taxonomy): Eukaryota > Metazoa > Mollusca > Bivalvia > Ostreida > Ostreidae > Saccostrea > Saccostrea cuccullata. The sequence continues at coordinate 27,910 of NW_026918585.1, read as the reverse complement.
ATTAAATGACTTGAAACAGGCTTAAATATGGTCAAAGTCATGAGGTAACCAAATATCATTGATAATCTCTGTATAAGTACAAAGTATAAATTTCAAGATTGCAAAGATTCTCCACTACAAAGTTCCACAAAGGATTTTTTTTGATAATTTTCTGCCAATGACCTTGAACTGATCAGAATGACCTTATGTCACAAACTGACATACTGGTTCGAGTATTCCAACCCAAATCTTTCAAGGCGGGAAGGTAGGTAGGGTTTTTTGGTATCCGACGCTGATTGTCACAAAACCCAGACTTAAAAATGTATTGCTGTTTTCATATCCAGTAACTACTCTGAATTATAAAGATTAAATATTTATTGCTCTAAAAAGGTTCATTATAAAAGCTTGTAAGAGATTAAGTCTTTAAAATGAGGCATTGTCTATTTCCCTTGCAGGCGTGGATCTCAATTTTTTTCAAAGGAGGGAGGAAGAATATTGTTAATGCGTATGTTTACATATAGTTAAACAACTGCATAGGAAACAGTGATGTAGTATAGTTTTTAATAGTGGGAGGGTGATCAACCTGGGAGAAAAATTTATGGATGAGGCCACGATTAAAATATTGTTTGTTTGGCATTGCCAACTCAGTCTTAATACGTTTGAGTCCGTAGGTAGGGAACATATTTTTTTTTTCAATTTTTGGAAATGTTGTTAGTATCCGTGCGTCATGGGTTTCTGGTTGTTTAACAACAAGTGCAGTCCGAATTGATTCCCATTTGTTATTTATTTTCAAACCCTATTAGTTTTAAACCTTTATTATATACATAGTATATGTATAAAAAAAAATCGTCAACATTGAATTGGCATAAACAAGTCGTTTTCATATGCACGAATATAAGCATGGCCGCTAAGATTCATCTAGCAAATCAGACAGGACATTGTATCTTGAGATTTTTATTTCAAACTGGTATAACTGATTCGTCAACTGCCATTTTAAAACACATTACCGCAGAGAGTCATGCCATCAACTTCTGTTATACCGAGTTGACATTACTGCTTTCAACAGCCATGCTTGGATTTCTGATACGCATATTCAACATCATATAGACGCTTTTTAATGTAATCTGTTCAATCAATCAAGCATTTACATGATTCTTTCCTATTTTGTATACTACTCAAACGTACCGACACCTAAATCCTGATAAATACAACCAAAAAAAAAATTTTTTGATCCGTATCAGTTGAAAAAAATTCTTCGGACCACACCGGTTTACTTGAGTCGGACGGCAACGCCAAACAAAGCTTATTTTATTTTTGGCCTGAATATCTGAAAGTTTTGAAAAGGAAAGGAAAATAAATCTATGAACCCATAAATCCTATATTGTAAAGGGGGGTCAGTTTTGTTTTCTTAACCTACTTTCTTCATATTACTACATTAGCAATTGGCAAGGGGAAAATCCACTACCGAGGGGTGATTTCACAAGCACTTGTTACTGTAATAAATTTTTGACCCATAGTATAATAAGAACACAAGGTATCTAACTCCAAATTACACAGAGTACCCCCTCCCTTAGAATTGCGCTCATTTACACCTTCAGAGGAAATGCACGGGTAAACTGTTTGTACCTATGTCCACTGCGATAATTTATCTACACAACCATATCCGACATGCTTGTCTTTATTTCTTTTTTTTATCTCCGTAATCAGCTTCAAAACTCTGCTCGCCGAGTGGAAAGTGAAACTCAACCTTAGAATGGGTTAAAATTTATTCCCGAAACAAGTGCCTGTGGGTGATTTGAATCAGAATGGATCAGTCATGTTACAGGAAAGAAACATTTATTTTTAAGCCTGTATACATGTTATTGTATCTGAACCTTATTTCTAAAAGGCACTAGACATAACAAACACTTGCATTTTTAACATTATTATCTTTATTAAATACAATGATGCTTTGAAGAAAATTTGAATAAGTAAAGACATCCTTCCTGATCCTTCTTCCTGTGTAAAGTGATGTACCTTCTGTACTTCCATAACAAATACTGTTGCATTGAAAAACATAAGTTACATTCCCCCTATATCATATATGCATTACACAGACAAAACACCGTAAGTTCAAAACACTTTAAAAGTAGGCTTAACTTGAACTAGAATGAGGAATGAATTAAATAGGCCTTCATCGCCATAATTAATATTGGTGACTCAAAACGTTTCCGGCAATATCTCAAGCAAATCATAAAAAACACACCTCACCCATAAAAACGCAGTACCAATTTTTCACCATAACTAACCGCGTATAGATCTATATTTACTTTCTAATTTACGTTGTCTGTTTAATGATTTTCTACAAACACGGGTAGTGTAGTTCTCTTTTGTAAATAAATACATCTCATTACCTTGATAGCGAGCACAGCGAGCGTCGTGAAGCGACGCTCGTCACTGCGAGCTCTTAAAGCAACGCCTGTGCGAAGAGAAAATTTGGACTACTGCACATTCATTCGATAGAATTTTTTGACGCCGTAATTTGGACCCACAATGCATCACTTGTTAAAGCTAAAAACGAGAATAGCAGCAAAAGTTCAACTAAAAGTAAACATGCCCTGATTTAATTGATAAATATTGAAGATAAATAGTAAACAAAACGTTCTTCATTTACTTTCGGCACTGTTCATGCTTCTTTTTGGAAATGTAACTTACATACGACGTCATGTGACGTCAGAGTCTAGATGCACCAAATATCACGTGCAGTTTGACGAGCCCGATCTAAATTATAACAAAATAAAATATAGATCTGCGCTCGCCATAACGGTCGCACCGTCAACATATTACAATTAATTTGAACCCGATTTCTACTTAAACTACCACGATATCCACAGTCTGTACCGACGGTACTTATTCTCGGCAATTTTCTTCCAATATGGCCGCAACAGAAAGCCTCGTTTTCACGGAAATCGGATATCGAACCCGATTGAAATATATAATTCTAAACAAAGAAAAAATACTTATATATCGATGTTAATCTTGTTTTTATTTTTATGATTTTATTATTTTCTTTTCATAACAGTAATTAAAGTCCCAGTAATATTTAGTGGAATATTTTAATTATTGAAAATTATTTAATTATTTTCCCTACACTTTGACCCCTTTCAATGTCAAGGCCCCTCCCAACCTCTGGGTGTTATGATTTGAACAAATTTGAATCTACACTATCTAAGAATGCATCCACATAAGTTTCAGCTTTTCTGACTCAGTAATTCTTGAGAAGAAGATTTTAAAAGTTTTTACCTATATATTTCTATGTAAAATTTTGATTCCCTTATTGTGGCCCCATCCTACTCCCGGGCTCATGATTTGACGAAATTAAAATTTAGACTTTAAAAAAAAAAGTTTCACATAAGTTTTGTCCTTTCTGGACCAGTGGTTCTTAAGGACAAAGATTTTCCCTATGTATTCCTATGTTATACTTTGACCCCCATCATGGCCCCGCCCTACCCCTGGGGGTCATGATTTGAACAAACTTGAATCTACACTACCTAAGGATGCTTTCACATGAGTTTCATCTTTCCTGGCCCATTGGTTCTGAAGAAGAAGATTTTTAAAAGATACCATTAATTTTTCATTAATTCATAATTATCTCCCCTTTGAAGAGGGCTTGGCCCTTCATTTGAACAAACTTGAATCCCCTTCACCCAAGGATACTTTGTGGCAAGTTTGGTTGGAATTGGCCCAGTGGTTTTAGAAAAGAAGTCGAAAGTGTGAAAAGTTTACAGACAGACGGACAGACAGACAGACGGACGCCGGACAAAATGTGATCAGAAAAGCTCACTTGAGCTTTCAGCTCAGGTGAGCTAAAAACAAGAGGCCCATGGGCCACATCGCTCACCTGAGCACTGTGGCTACGAAAAAGTAGAAATTGGTTTATTATTGAAATGTTTAAATCAAAAAGTAGTCCCATGACCAATCATGGCTTTGCTATTCTTGAGAAGATGATTTTCAAAGAATTTTCCTATATATTTCTATGTAAAACTTTGGTCCGCCATTGTAGCCCTACCCCTGGGGGTCATGATTTGAACAAACTTGAATCTACACTACCTGAGGATACTTCCAGATAAATATGATCAATTATGCCTTTGTCATTCTTTATAAGAAGATCTTTAAGGAATTTTCCTACATATTTCTATGTAAAACTTTGGTCGGCCATTTTGGCCCCGCCCTACCCCCGGGGTCATGATTTGAACAAACTTGAATCTACACTACCTGAGGATGCTTCCATATGAATATGATCAATTATGGTTTGCTGTTCTTGAGAAGAAGATTCTTAAAGAATTTTCCTATATATTTCAATGTAAAACTTTGGTCTGCCATTGTGGCCCCGTCCTACCCCCAGGGGTCATAATTTGAAAAAATTGAATCTACACTACCTGAGGATGCTTCCACATGAGTTTCATCTTTCCTGGCCCAGTGGTTCTGGAGAAGGATTTTTAAAAGATACCATTAATTTTTCATTAATTCATAATTATCTCCCCTTGGAAGAGGGCTTGGCCCTTTATTTGAAGAAACTTGAATCCCCTTCACCAAAGAATGCTTTGTGGCAAGTTTGGTTAAAATTGGCCCAGTGGTTCTTGAGAAGAAGTCGAAAATGTGAAAAGTTTACAGACAGATGGATGGACAGACGGACTACAGACAAATTGTGATCAGAAAAGCTCACTTGAGCTTTCAGCTCAGGTGAGCTAAAAAAACTTTACACTCTATACACGTTTTGGACTCATATAAACTTGGAAAAATTATTCGAATGTGTTAATAGAATGCAACAAAGAGGATGATTACTGAGTTTGGATTTCATCTTCCAATCTTGTGAAATTTATTATAAGACAGAAAGAATCTGTGTGAAACATAATATTAATGTTTCTTTATTGCAACAACTGTATTTGAAGTGTATATAATAATATATTTGTACACATCATGTATTGATCAATTATCGATAATTAAGGTAGTCCGATCCTCAGGTTTATAATATTAGAACTTAAGTAATCAAAACTACTCATAAAAGTATCCCTAAATCCACAAAGTTATGTAATTTCATCCACAATATTATTTTTAGTTAAAGATTAAAGTTAATCATGTTATATAGGGAAAATTATCAAATCTTCAATATTTTTGCTGAAAAAGCAAATTAGAATATCAGGAATGAATTTTCTAATTGCAAATTGATCAACAAATATATTTAAAGTTAAAAAACGATAGTTATCCAGGCATTCAGAGAAATTGTCATGATTTTTATATTTATTTGGTACTTTTTGTCTTCTATTTCCGCCCCGTATTTTGTAACATATAGTGTAAAAAGCTTTCTCTATCATCAGGCATCAGGCATCAAAAATCACTTTTTATTTTATATTATACTATAAGCATTGGTATCTAAGGCTGGATTCAGGAGAATCATATTTCTCTAAAGCTGTATGCTTATTTTTTTTCCTTTAATAGGGTAAAAATGTCAACTTTTATAAGACCTTTTCTAGGACTTCCAAAAACCTTGATTCTTATAAAGATGAATCAAATGAAAATTGTTGCTTGAAAACAAATTTCATTTTTAAGCTTCAATTTGATGCAATTCACGAAAAATATTAATTTTTGGAGTTATCCTTCCTGGCTGAGGATCAGATATCCTTAAGTAAATCAGAATATTTATTACAGCGTTTAGCACAAAATTCAGAAATAAATCTTAGCCCCCCTCCCCCAAAAAATTAACAAGAGGCCCACGGGCCTTATAGGACACCTGAGCATCATGCAACAACTTTCAAATGATTGAATTTGGTTCATGTTTTAAGCTAGATGCTATTGCATTCACGATTTTGAAAGAGGCACCAATGCTAATCATAACTATACACTTAGCAATTGTTTAGTTTGTTTACTTAATACCCATAAGCAGGGTAGGGGAACAAAAATGTATGTCAACTAATCAGTAATATTCAGCGATAACCAGGAGTGCTCCTACCACACATGAACCCCTGACCCTAGGTCTACACATTGCACAATTTTTGAAAACGCACACTCGCTTATCAAAAATGTTTGATTAATACCAAGGAGCATATTTCAAACAATTCATTTTCAGTATATAAGTAGAGCCCCCTCCCCCCAACTTTGGTATCCCTGACCCAGGGGCCTTGAAATTCACAATTCTGGAAGAAGAGCCCATCATAAATATGTAAATAGTTCATCTGCTTATTACCCAGAAGTAGAGAAAAAGATTTTCATAGATGTAATGCATTTTCACTACATAATCAATAGAGCCCCGCCCTAACACCATAACCCCTGACCCTGGGGCAATCAAATTCACAATCTATGTAGAGACACTCTTGCTAATCATAACTATGTCCTTAATTAGTTTATTTAATACTCAGAAGCACAGAAGACGATTTTCAAAGATTTAATGCATTTTCACTATATAATCAATAGAGCCCCACCCTAACACCATAACCCCTGACCCTGGGGCAATAAAATTCACAATTTATGTAGAGACACTCTTGCTTATCATAATTATGTCCTTAATTAGTTTATTTAATACTCAGAAGCAGAGAAGACGATTTTCAAAGATTTAATGTATTTTCACTATATAATCAATAGAGCCTCGCCCTAACACCATAACCCCTGACCCTGGGGGCCATGAATTTCACAATTTTGGAAGAGGCACTCTTGCTCATCATAACTATGTCCTTAGTTAGTTTATTTAATACCTAGGAGCAGAGAAGAAGATTTTCAAAGATTTAATGCATTTTCACTATATAATCAATAACACAATAAAATTCACAATTTATGTAGAGACACTCTTGCTCATCATAATTATGTACTTAATTAGTTTATTTAATACTCAGGAACAGAGAATGGGGCCATAAAATTCACAATTTTGGTAGAGATACTCTTGCTCATCATAACTATGAACTTAATTAGTTTATTTAATACCCAGGAGCAGAGAAGAAGATTTTCAAAGAATTAAGGTTTTTTCACTATATAATCAATAGAGCCCCACCCTAACACCAGAACCCCTGACCCTGGGGCCATGAATTTCACAATTTTGGTAGAGGACTCAATGCTGATTACAATCATACCAACAGTTTGACTGCTTGATGTCCGGGAGTAAAGAAGAAGATTTTTAAAGATTGCACTAATTTTAGTGGTTTTTGCCCCACCCCCCAGGCCCCAGGGGGGCAGGGACCACGAAATTCACAATTTTTGTTCCCCTTCACCCATAGATGCTTTATGCCAAAATTGGTTGAAATTGGTTCAGCGGTTTCAGAGAAGAAGCTGAAAATGTTTAAATGTTAACGCACGACGAACGACGACGGACGAAAACAGATAGCAATAGGTCACCTGAGTTTACTCAGGTGACCTAAAAATTGATCATTAAGATGTACGCTGCTACGATATGAATAAACATACATTAATGTTAATTTTTGTCTAATCAAATTCAGTAAAAGTTTGACTCTCACTCTTACATTATCATTTTTTTTTCTAGTTTAAAAACTTGGTTTATTTTTTTCTTTCACTTTATCAAACTTTTGTGTATGCATCTATTCTTGTCTATTTTTTCTAAGTTCCCTGCTTTATAAATGAAGGGACTGTATTTCTGTGTGTATCTGCCATAAATTAATGTTCGCTCATTTGTACTTTTTGCATGATAATATAAAAGAAAAATTAAAAAAGTGGTTAAAATTCTTTGACATTTGATTCAACAATGATAGAGTTTAAAAAATTTAAAACGCGATTAGGGGATTTTCAAAAATCCAACTAAAAATACCTCAAGAATGAAAAGAAGACCCCACCCACTCCAAGTTAAGAAGAATATGAATAATATGCGAAATAAAAAACCAAGCATTAATGTTATAATATTTGTCTTATCTCATGCTACAGCTCACAATGTCTTTCTTTATGTACATGTAGTACCTTACTTAAATGTCTCCGCCCATTTTCATGCAATAAAGAAATACAGGTAAACTTCGGTATCTCGACATCAGATATGTCGACAACCTGGGATATGTCGACGTCCCTCCGCGGTCCCAGCATTATTTACTATATACATGATTTGCAAAAACTCTGATATGTCGACCTCGGTAATGTCAACTACCCCACTTATCTCGACGTATTTCACAGTCCCAAGAGCAAAATTTACCTGGTATATGTCAACATCGGGGCAATTTTCTGCTTTACTTAATCTAATTGTTTGTCAGCTGGTTGCTCGTCACGCACGGAAGACTCTGTGTATCTCGACGTTGTCAGAAATTCACATGCACCTTTCACACTCATGTTTTGACTACATACTGCTCTGTAGAAATATGTTTGTAGAGGAATCCCAAGCCCCCTCGGCATCTCTAATACGTTAATTGTTTAATGTTCAGCTTGGGTAATATCATTGATAAATCTTCTCGATTCTGCGTAAATGTAAAACTGTTTATTTATGTCGAAATCTGACAAAACTTAAAACATTTTATAAAAAGAAAAGTAACTGAACAACAATGAACAATATACAGATTGAAATCAAATTAACTTAGACGTTGTGGTAAAAATGCATTCAACAGGAATCAATCAAATCTACGACATGCACGACTATAGCATCAGCCGTAATACGGATACGTAATGTCATTAAGTTTCTTAATTGTGCAATTCCAATCAAATTTGGTTTGAAAATGAAATGAAAATTAATGATGAATGATTATGAAATAAAAAAGAAGTGAAATGAAATAATTTTAAAAATATACGCATTAATTTTTTCCGTATCTCGGAAGTCAACATTATACCGTTCCAGTTTGGACTTTATAGAGCGCATTTCGTATCCTGTTCTGACAGAGCTAGTGACACGCGGATCGAATGCTGGATGAAAAATGGTTTTAGCAGAATGAGAAGATTTTGATCAAAAAGAAAGCATTTCATAAATAACATTTGTGAATAACTTCTTAGATTTTCTAATAAATATAGAGGGATAGCTGAAACAAACAAGCTACAATCTAATTGAAGACATGTACTACAGGTACCTGTAGTTACAAGTCTGTTCAGTTTAGGTCTATGGTTTTACTTTGCAGTAAAATTAAGGGCTTCAAGTCTCAACTCTGATATCTTGACACCTTGGATATCTCGACATTTTTGGACTGTCCCGTCGATGTCAAGATAACGAAGTTTACCTGTAATACTCTGCTCGAAAGTAAATGTTCCGGAATTTGTATGTAGGGTAGGTGTTCAATGGAAATATAGGCTTGTATTTCTTGATATTCAAAGTTATCAATAATGGTTGCACAACATTTTAATTAGAAATACTATATGTTATACATCATGAAAATAAAGACTGGTTTATGTAAGGGTCGAAATAAACCTATTCTACTTTTATATTGCAAATGTCTTTAAAGGGGCTGGGGGTTGTGGCCATTTTCAGACTATTTTAACCTCCTTTAGAAGAAAAGTTTCAAATAAAGATATACAAAAATGATCAAATTTTAAAACTAAAATGTACGTATGAAATTTTTCTTTGTCAAATTGTTGTTGAAAGCTTAAGATACCATATCTAAAAAATTAAGTTAATTTGTTGACCCCCAGCCTCCTTAAACATAGGATAAAACCAGAGATTTTCGAGTATTCCATTCTGAGGTCTCTGGTTTTATCATTCACTGATAACCCAAACCGGAAGCTTATGTATTCTATCTAGGTATAAGGTCTTATTTTGAATCAAGGTAATTTCCAAGGAATAAATGAGTAGTTTACAATAAAAAAGCTCGACCACTGGATAGGATGGAACAATCATTGAATGTTAGTCATTTTATCCATATATTTTATGTGTACACCCACAAAAATGTTACACATAATAAACTTTAAAATTATGATTTTCAAAATACTTTTTATTTTCATGATATTACATCTAAGTTTTAGTTGAGACACTGAAAAGGTCTATTAATGTAATATTACACATTACAAGTAAGTTAAAATGATCAACAGTCTCCAGCTTTCGGTGTCTGTTATGGATGGGATTTTATTATTTATGGCATAATGTGCCAAAATGAACATCCTAGGCCAAAATAAAAAATACCTTTGTTTCCCCTAACATGACCGACCCAATTAAAACGTGCCGACTGAAAAGTTTTTTTTGCTAATATTTCTCAAATAATTATTTTTTAATGTTTATGAACTTTTACAAAATACAATTTCATCAAAATCCGTTTTTTATCAAAAACGGCCGATTTTTTTTCTCCTATGATTTTCAAGTTTTTGTTGGAAACAAAACTTCGCCTACAACATGCGAACACAGAGTAATTTTAGCTGCAGATCTGTAGCGTTATGATTTTATATTTTGTCTTTGGTCATAATGCTACAGATCCCGTAATGCAAAAAAAGGTGCAATTTACAGCGCAAGATTTTTTGCGCACTTTTGGAGAAAATTTATCCACTTTCTGGCATTGGTCAATTACCTAACTTTCACTACCCAGTTCTAGACATATTATGTAGCCAATATTATCACCCATTCTCAATATAAGGGCTCAAATAATGTCGCCTCATTTTCATTTAGAAGAAATACCACCGATGTAATTTTCAAATCAACATTATAAATAGTTATATTACAATGAATAAGAATTCATATAATTATCAATCTGAAAGGGTATTTAAGGTGTTCCAAATTTAAATATAGTAGCGTATTTGAAATGTATGTTACTGTTGCCGAAGCAAATTTTATGCTGAATCCCCTCTGTGTAATATGCAGTTTTGATTCTCAAGTAAAAATTTTCTGATAAGTTAAACCTTGTATCATATATATTTCTTTTTATAACAATAAATACATTTTCTTTGTGATAATAAATCATTTTTATTGTGCAATGTCCCTGTCGCTTAATTCTATTTCAACCACATTACAAGCAAACATAAAGATTATACACTGATAGTTTTTTTCTCCTTTATTTATTGATGGGCTATATTTGAAATTTCAAAGGATTATTTACTCATACTTAGATGATGTAACATGAAATTAAACAATTTGAGCAACTTTTATAAATATCTTCACGGAATGAAAGACATTTTCAATCGTAGAGATAAAAAAGAAATGTACGTTACATTATTTTCTTCCATTAAGAATATATATATGTGTACATGTAATGTACGCTTGTGGAAGAGAATTGATTTTGATATTTGAAATGTATGTTACCTATGGTAACGTATATTTTGCGTATTTATGACTGACATTTTTTTTTTAAAATTTAGTCAATGTATCGCGTTTACACGAGCGAAACAAAATTATCGTTACAATCCATTTGACAACTGACCACATAAAGCCATCTAAATGCACCCCCAATCCTCGTAAATGTGGTAGACTGTTACCACGTGCTAGAAAATTTATTTCTAAGCGTCTTAAATTCATCTTTGGCAAACTTTTTGCAGTTTGTTTACTTTTAATTTGCGACTTTTCATCAATATTCATTTAATTGTTGTTGATAATTTAAAACAAGGTATGCATAGGCTTATAATTGGTAAAAAAAAAAAGAATTTTTAACAAAACAAAAAAATACAACAAAACAAAACAAAAAAAAACTAAACACAAGACGGTCACGTACATTTCAAATACTGAAAGGCACACAATACTCAGTTTTGTTTAAATCATTGCATTTTAGGTTATATTTTTCCAGATCCGCTGAAAATCACGTATGTTTGTGTTTTGACAAACGATGTTGCAGCATACTAAATGAAATTGTTAACAAGACTGTGGATGGATATATTCGGAATAGATTTTGATCATTTATGTTAAGTTTTAATGGCCAGACACGAGCATTTGTTGGATCATAGCAAAATATGTCTTACTCTTATTTGTTTTTGTCTGTACCCTTGCACACAGGTAGAAGTAACTAGGCTATGGTGTCAATTTCAGCAAAACAGCACAAAAGAATGGTTGAATTGAGGTGGAGGGGACTCCCCAATAATATGTGAAATGAACGTTACCGAAGTGACTTGACATTTATGTAGTTGATGACAAATAACCTCGTTAACTTTGTTACATTATGATTTCTTATTACTGCGTTAAAACGCTTCATTGAAATGAATTAATTGTCAATAATTGCTTTTTTTTTCAATATTTACTTACATATTATTACAAGTTTGAAATGTACGTTACCTACTCATATTCTGAGGCAATCGTGTCTTTATAGTGGTGATTGTGACATATAACACAATGTGATTACATAGAAAAGCTATTTTGGAATAAACTGAAACAAAACAATGAATTTTTAGATGAATTTTAAGCTTTTTATCAAACAGAAATAAATCATGAAATGTACGTTATATTTACGTAGTTTTCTAAATCCACATGGATATATGTCAGTAACTACAAAATAAAATTTTACATCATGTACATGTTAAGTTCCAGTATCTATAGAAAATGACAAAATTCCAAACTGATCGCTATATAAACAAAACAGAGAGAAGAATTTAAAGCATATATTATAAAAAAAATGTTTTTATACATCTGGATCAAAAAGTACATGTAACCCGTGTTTTTTGAAAGGAAAAATCAAACGCACGTTCAAATGCCGAGAGAATATGTTGCTGACAGAGTTGGTAGGATGTGCTGGTGTTAAGATGAGATATTCCAACTGTGATTTTTAATGACTACATTTTTTCTGTAGACCTTTTTAGACATTGCAGAAAGAGTAACGTACATTTCCAGCTACATTTCTGAATAAAATCATCCCCTACTTCATTATTCCATGTATTAAAATTTGATGAAAAGAAAACTTGTAACAAAATCTTCAGATGCTTTCTTTCAAAGGTAATTGATAGAAAAATTGTTATCTTGAACTTCATTTTTTTAAAAATCAGAGAGGCATTTGTGCCCTTATATTGAGAATGGGTGGTATATTTATCCACCTCGGTCGCCAACCATTTATAATTGTCTCTACAGACAATAAACTCGCTTGAAGTGAATTTTCAACAATCTAACAAAGAATTTTAATCAAATTAGTTTATCACTTGTAGAGACGACTATAAAGGGTTGGGAGATGGAAGGTAAATGAAAGGTAGGTAATTTACCAATGCTAGGTGGTTGAGAAATTCTCCCCAAAAGTGCGCAAAAATATTGTGCCGTAAATTGCACCTTTTTTGCATCTGTAGCGTTATGGTCAAAGACAAATATATAAAACCATAACGCTACACTCTGATCTGCAGCTAAGAGTAATTTGTGTTATAAACAATGGCGACGTATCAACCTTATGCCTTTAAATTAGCTTATTAGAATCCTACACTCTTGAACCATTTTGTTAATTAAATATATCATGGCTAATGTAAATGTTGAAATGTTTCGGAGGTTATTATAAACTTGTCTTTTAAAATTAATGAACGAAGTAAGCATGCATGGTTTAAATTTTAGTTACCATGGCAACATCAATCATCAAAATTATGTATCTCAGTGTAGTCAACTTGCATGCCAAATTATATTAAAATCAGACTAAAACTGTATTTGGAGTAGCATTTTCAGAGTATTTCACAGAAATTTTTATTGTTAGTAACCAAGGCAACATCATTCATCGAAATCAAAAACTGATATATACAGAATTATGTATATTAGTGTAGTTTACTTGTGTGTCAAGTTATATTGAAATCAGACCAGAACTGTTGAAGGAGTAGCATTTTAAAAGTATTTCACAGAAATTTCTATTTTTAAGTAACCACAGCAACACAGTTCATTGACATCAAAAACCGATACACAGAATAATGTATCTTAGTGAGTATACTTATGTGTCAATATATATAGAAATTATAAAAAAAAAATTGTAGAAGTAACATTTAAAAAGTATTTCACAGAAATATATATCTTTAGAAACCACAGCAACACTGTTCATTGAAATCTAAAACCAATATTCAGAATAGTGTATCTTAGTGTAGTCTACTTGTGTTCCAAGTTATATTGAAATCGGACCAAAACTATAGGAGGAGTAGCATTTTAAAAGTATTTTACAGAAATTTCTCTTTTTAGTAACCACAAGAGCAACGTTCATTGAAATCAAAAAACAATACACAGAATTATGTGTCTTATTGTAGTTTATTTGTGTGCCAAGTTATATTGAAATCAGACCAAAACTGTAAGAGGAGTAGCATTTTGAAAAATTGTTTACAGACAGACAGATGGCAGATGATATCGCATAAGCTCTTCTGACCAATTGAGCTAAAAATAAACAAGAGGCCCAAAGGCCTTGAATTGCTGTTCTGATAAATTGTACAATAATCTATCACTTCTATTTGAAAACTCTAACTGAGGCTGTATCCCAAGATGCATGAACTGACAAAGTTTGATGATTCTTAGCCAGTTAGGACTGAAGATATTTCAGTATAGCTACACAAGAGGCCCAGGGGCCACAGTGCTCACCTGAGCACATCAGCTAGGAAAAAGCACAAATCAGATCAGAACAGAGTTTACTGAGTGGGAGGGGGGGGGGAGGGCTTGAATTATAACCCCCCAGAGGGTTATGATTTGAACAAACTAGAATCTACACTACCTGAGGATGATTCCATATAAATATCACTAATCATGGCTTTGAAGTACTTGATAAAGAAGATTTTAAAAGGTTTCCCTATATATCCCTATGTAAAACATTGGTCGGCCATTTTGGCCCCACTTTAGCCCAGGGGGGTCATGATTTGAACAAACTTGAATCTACACTACCTGAGGATGATTTCACATGAGTTTCATCTTTCCTGGCCCAGTGGTTCTTGAGAAGAAGATTTTTAAAGATTTTTCCTATATATTCCTATGTTAAACTTTGGTCGGCCATTTTGGCCCCACCCTAGCCCCGAGGGGTCATGATTTGAACAAACTTGAATCTACACCACCTGAGGATGATTCCACATGAGTTTCATCTTTCCTGGCCCAGTGGTTCTTGAGAAGAAGATATTTAAAGATTTTTCCTATATATTCCTATGTAAAACTTTGGTCGGCCATTTTGGCCACACCCTATCCCCGGGGGTCATGATTTGAAGAAACATGAATCTACACTACCTGAGGATGATTCCACGTGAGTTTCATCTTTCCTGGCCCAGTGGTTCTTGAGAAGAAGATTTTTTAACAATGCCATTAATTTTTCTCTAATTCATAATTATCTCCCCTTGGGAAAGGCCTTGGCCCTTCATTTGAACAAACTTGAATCCCCTTTACCCAAAGATACTTTGTAGCAAGTTTGGTTGAAATTGGCCCAATGGTTCTTGAGAAGAAGATGAAAATGTGAAAAGTTTACAACGACAACGACGACAACGACGACGACAATGACAACAACGACAGACAATGGACAAATTTGATCAGAAAAGCTCACTTGAGCCTTCGGCTCAGGTGAGCTAAAAATACCATAAGTAGGTCACAGTGACCTACTTCCTGATACAAAATTTTCTGTGGACGCAAGATGCATTAATTGACAAAGATTGATGATTCTCAGCCAATAACTACCTGAGATATTCAAAAGTAGGTCACTTTGACCTTCTTTACAGTCAAAGATGCATCAATTGACAAAGTTTGACAATTCTAAGCCATAAGTACCCATTATACTTAAATGAAGCCATAAAATGTCGCAAGTAGGTCAATGTGACCTACTTTTTAGACAACGTTCTTCAAAAACCCAAAATGCATAAATTGACAAAATTTGATAATTCTAAGCCAATAAGTACCTGAGATAATTAAAAATAGGTCATTGTGACATTCTCCGAAAAAAAAAATAAGATGCCTTAACTGACATAGTTTAACAACTCTAGGCCAATAAGTACCCGAGATACTTAAATATAGCCATAAAATGTCAAAAGTAGGTCACTTTGACCTACTTTTTGGTCGACATTTTTTGAAGACCCAAAATGCATTAACTGACAAAATTTGATGATCATAGGTCCAAAAGTATTCAAAATATCTTTTAAACAACTTGAAAACAAATGCCCACAAAATTCAAAAAATAGGTCATAGTGACCAACCTTTTCATGTTTTAAGGTCCCAAGATGCATTAACTTACAAGATTTGGTGATTCTAAACATCTCAGTGTCTGAAATAATGGGATTTAATGTTTTAGAAAAGATTAGCCATAAATTCAAAAAGTAGGCCACAGTGACCTACTTTTAAAAAGATATTGTTTGAGGACCCAAGATACATCAACTGACAAAGTTTGATGATCATAGGCCTTAAAGTGTCCTAAATATGCCTCCAAATTAATTTGATTAAGAAAGCCCATGAAATTTTAAAAATAGGTCACAGTGACCTACTTTTGTGTTTTAACATGATGTGAAGTCCTAAGATGCATCAACTTTAAAGATTTGATGATCCTAGTCATTATAGAAAGCAAAATAACGTTTTTATTAAGTGTAAATTTTGGTCAACTTTGAAGTGACCTTGAGACCACGCCCTTTGCCCCAGGTTTATGCCTTGAACAATTTTTAATCTTCGACATATCCTGACACTTATATGTAAAGAAGATTTTTTAGCAACCAATACTTTTAGTTTTATTTTCCTGCTTATCTCCCCTTGTTTTAAGGTCCCACCCCTAGTTTTAGTATAAATGGTAGCCACTGGGCCAAGGATACAATGTGATAAATTTGAAAATGATTGGCCCAGGGGTTCTTGAGTTGGGGCCCATTTTCTAAAAAGTTTACGCACATGGCACAAATGGCTATAGCATTAGCTCTTTGAGCCTTTGGCTCAGATCTAAAAAGAAACATCTGTAAAATTCAGAAAAATCATCCAATTATGATGAAAATACCAGATGCCAGTTTTATTTAGGTGAATAATAAGTATACAGATTTTCAGACAAATCCCTCCAATAGTTTCTGAGAAATGGTTCTTGTCTACAGACAGAGGGACAGATGGACAAGCTGATTCCAATATACCCCCCTAAACTTTGTTTGCGGTGGGAATAATAAATATAAGTTGCATTTTACCTTATTCAAATTTAAATTCCTTTTTGTATGCCATAAGGGTATTTTTGGTCAGCATTGCAACAGTCATTGGTCCAACTCCTCCAGGCACTGGAGTAATAAAACCAGCTTTCTTTGCTACATCTGCATTTAGAAAAACATAGGTAATCAGAGATTACAGAGCTCACCTCAACGAATGTTGTCTTTAAGTAAGGCAATGTCACAAAATTACCCAACAAAAAGTGTACATCTAAAAATGCAAAATTTATGCAATTTTGATCTAAAACTTTGGAATAGACCTATATAAAAACTTCAAACTAGTTCTTCATCACGAAAATGTGATCAAAATCCAGCATCTGAAGCAAGCTAGTTTAAGAGTTTTCATCCCTTGATGCATCATTTGGGCAAGTTTGGTTTATTTAAGCCTTATAGTGTCTTGGTGATAGACTTCCACCCATAACTTTTACCTGGTCTATTATCTGGAAATGTATGTCTAATTCAGCATCCGGAGCAAGTCCATTATTATGCATCCTAAGATGCACAACATATGGCTAATAGTTACTTAGAAATGAAACCTGCATAAAAATTTAACCTTTTCACTCATCCAGAAAAAAATGTAGGTCAGATTCAGCATCTGAAGCCAGCCTTGTAGAATGCAACCTTAGATGTATCATCCATGCAAGTTTGGTCATTAAAGAGCTCATAGTTACTTGGAAATGAATCCTGCATCAAAAACTTTAACCTGTTCACTCATCCAGAAAATGTAGGTCAGATTCAGCATCCGAAGCAAGTCTGGTAGTATGCATCCTAAGATGTATCATCCATGCAAGTTTAGTCGTTGTAGGGCTCATTGTAACTTGGAAATGAAACCTGCCTGAAAAACTTTAACCTGTTCACTCATCCAGAAAATGTAGGTCAGATTCAGCATCCGAAGCAAGTCTGGTAGTATGCATCCTAAGATGTACCATCCATGCAAGTTTGGTCATTATAGGGCTCATTGTATTTTGGAAATGAACCCTGCACCAAAAGCTTTAACCTGTTCACTCAACTGGAAAATGTATGTCAGATTCAGCATCCAAAGCAAGCCTGGTAATGTGCATCCTTAGATGTACCATCCATGCAAGTTTGGTCAACATAGGGCTTATAGTTCCTTGGAAATGAGACCTATACCAAAAACTGCACCAAAAATGTTAACCTGCTCCAAAAACATTAACCTGGTCATTCCTTTGGTGAAATTGCAGCATCTGAAACTTTGACTGGTACAATGAAACACATTAGTAGCATCTTCCATGCATGTCTAATCAATATAGGACATAGAAGTACTTAAAAAGAAAACTGCTCCAAAAAACTTAACCTTAACCTGGGATGCCGACACCGACGCCGAGGGTATTACATAAGCTCCCCCAACTTCATTGAGGTGAGCTAATAAAACCAAGTCAATTGGCTACAAGGCTCACCTGATTCAATAATCCATCCAAAGATATTTTTCTTTCAAAATTTCCCAATCCAAACTTTGTAAAATAACATGTTGATTCCTTATTGTGCATTGAAATCTACCTCTATATCGAAGCTTTATTAGGGTCTTCCGTCTTCAGCGGAAGACTTTTTTATTCTTCAGTTTCTTTTTTCACTTTTATTAAGGTCTTCTGTTTTCACGGAAGACCTTAGTGATTCCACTGTTTCTTCTTATCATTAAGGTCTTCCATCTTCACGGAAGACCTTATAGTGATTCTACTGTTTCTTATTATTATTCTTATTGAGGTCTTCCGTCTCCAACGGAAGACCTTATTGTTTTTGTTTGGTTTCATTTTCCCTATTATTATTTTTTTTCTTACCGATTTTGTGCACACAATTTCTCAGAAAAGGCTCCCTCGATTTTCAATAAACTTTCAAATCTGATAGATATTCGTCTGACCCTTGTCGGAAATTTTTTAGCTAGCTCTCTAATTAAAAACAAGAGGCCCATGGGCCTTATAGGTCACCTGAGTATCATGTAGCAACTTTCCAACAATCACATTTGGTTCGTGTTTTAATCCAAAAGACATGAAATTCACAATTTTGAAAGAGGCACCATTGTTTATCATAACTATACAATAAGCATGCATACTTTGGTTACTTAATACCCAGAGGTAGATCAGAGTAACAAAAAGAAAATCCATTTCCACTTAATAACTACCAGTTGTGCACCCCAACCCACAGAAACCACTGACCCTGGGGCCACAAATTTCAAAATTTTGGAAATTCTATAAATTTTAAATTTTAATTCATCATAAATGGTTGATTAATAACAAAGAGCAGATTTCAAAGCATTACTTTATCATCAGACTACGTACCCCCCCCCCCCCACACACACACTTCGGCGGTACCCCTAACCCAGGGGCCCTGAAATAAACGATTTTGGAAGAGGTACCTTTTTACATCATAAATATGTATCTAGATCATTGGCTTAATACCAAGGAGCAAAGGAAAAGATTTCCAAAGAATTCATGCATTTTCACAATATAATCATTAGAGCCCTGACCTAACACAAGAACTGACCCAGGGCCATGAAATTCACAAATCTAAAAGAGGCATTATTCATCATCATAACTATGTACATAGTTCAATGGTTTAATACCCAGGAGCAGAAAAGAAGATTTGTAAAGAATTTACGCATTTTCACTATATAATCAATTCAGCCCCACCCTAACACCAGATCCCCTGACCCTGGGGCCATGAAATTCACAATGTTGGAAGAGGTCGCTTTATTCAACTTAACCATGTACTTGGTTAGTTTATTTAATACCCAGGAGCAGAGAAAAAGATTTTTAAAAGAATTAATGCATTTCACTATATAATCAATAGAGCCCGCCCTAACACCAGAACCCCTGACCCAGGGGCCATAAAATTCAGAATTTTTGAAGAGGCATTCTCGCTCATCATAACTTTTTACTTAGTTTGTTTGTTTAATACCCAGGAGCAGAAAAGAAGATTTGCAAAGAATAAATGCATTTTCACAATTTAACAAATAAAGCCCCGCCCTATCACCAGAACCCCAAACCCAGGGGCCATGAAATTCACAATTTTGGAAGAGGTAGCCTTATTCAACATAACTATGTACTTGGTTAGTTTATTTAATGCCCAGGAGCAGAGAAGAAGATTTTTAAAGAAATAATGCATTTTCACTATATAATCTATTTAGCCCGTACTCGCACTAGAACCCCTGACCCTGGGGCCATGAATTTCACAATTTTGGTAGAGGACTTAATGCTGATTACAATCATGCCAACAGTTTGACTGCTTGATGTCCAGGAGTATAGAAGAAGATTTTTAAAGATTGCATTAATTTTAGTGGTTTTGGTCCCACCCTTCTGGCCCCAGGGGGGGGGGGGACCAAGAAATTCACAATTTTTGTTCCCCTTCAACCACAGATACTTTGTGCCAAAATTGGTTGAAATTGGTTGAGCGGTTGCAGAGAAGAAGTTGAAAATGTTCAAATTTTAACGCATGGCGCACGACGGAGGACAAAAACAGATAGCAATAGGTCACCTGAGTTCATTGATTGATTGATTGTATGTTGTTTTATGTCCCATTCGAGAATTTTTCACTCATACAGAGACATCAAAATATAAAGTAAAACTCGGTTAAAACAAAGTCACTGGGACCTATGAAATTACTTCGTATATCCGTAATTTGTTATATCCATATGAGGAATTCATTAAATTTATATAGCTGGGGATCCAAAGTAAATTCGCTATATCTGTGAATTCGCTATATCCGTGTTCGTACTAAACGAGTTTTTCTGTACACTGTATCAGTGAAGGGATTCAAAGTTTGATCTTTACTTCACATTGGATTTTCATGCAGGTGACTTAGGTTCAAACCAGGATGTCCAAATTTTCTTTAGCACTTTTTCAGATAGATTTTACAATTTTTTATTCAAAATCGGACGGAAAGGGAAAAGTGAAAATTGTGTAACTTTGATTTTTTACTCAAAGTACCTAAGGGACTGATACGAGTAAATGGTTGTCAAAGCTTAGCTAATGGGTATTGTTTTAGTGATGAAAAAATGAAAGTCTTGTCTAGTTCGGGGCAACATACCCTATTGCTTGCAACAGCAGACTTTCTAGTTATGTCGCCCCGAACGAAATCAGGGGCGACATATTGCGATTGTACGCATGTTTTAGTTTTCCAGGCTGTTTCTCGGAGATGGCTGGGACAATCTTCCTGAAACTTTCCTCAAAGGAGGATCACTAGTTAAGTCTTTCCGCCTTTCTGTGGAAAGACTTATTGGTTTTCTTCTGTAAATTAGGTCTTTCCACTTTTCTGTGGAAAGACCTATTGAAATGCTTATTAGGTCTTTCCACCTTTCTGTGGAAAGACCTCTTGAAATGCTTATGTTTATTAGGTCTTTCCACCTTTCTGTGGAAAGACCTCTTGAAATGCTTCTGTTTATTATTATTTTTTTTATTATTTTTCCGCTACGGACTTTTAAACCGAAAGACTTATGGAAAAACTTTTTAGTTTATGATACTGGACAATAAAAGTTATTTCGAAAAACAACCCAACGTATATGACCTATGACCCCTTACGGAGTTCTTGCCCCTTTTACGTAAAACCTTGTTATCGCTACTCCTTCGAAACCGTAAACCTTAGAAATATGAAACCTTCACTAAAGTCTACGACACATTGAGAGGACTCTGGGATCTATTCATTGCGAAAGTCTTTGGTGACCCCTTCAATGAATTATTGCCCCTGAAACTTTTTGAATTTTACAAATAATTAAAAATTTTCAAAACGAGAAGTGATATAGACATGGGACCAACTGCATAAGATTCATTGACCTTTGATCATGAAATTATTGCAAAGGTCAAAGGTCAAGGTCATTCCAAAATTGAGAAATTAAGCTCTTTTAATATCTCTTTTGTCTTTCAACATATGCTTAATGTCTATGCATCATTAATATGTACTCTTAAAACTGTTTCAAAGATTTCATTCTTGTCCCTTAAGATTGACCCTATTAAAAGTTATTGCCCCTTCTGCAAAAAACATTTTATTTGCTATTGCTCCAAAACCGTAAACCGAAAAGACATGAAAACTTCTCTAATGTTTGATGGGATTTTAGGCAAAACTTTTATATTCAAGCGCAATAGGATATGGTGACTCCTTCAATGAGTTACTGCCCTTTAATGCTTTTGTGCTTACTATTAAACCTTATAACTTTAAAACTATAAGTCATAGAGACATGAGGTTAATTACAATGTGACCCTTGACCTTTGACCTTGAATATGATTTTGAAGGTCAAAGGTCAAGGTCACCTGAAAAATATTAGATTTTCATTTTTTTTTTCTTCTTTTAAGGCATTCCTGTTTTTTTTTTTTTTTTTGAAATTTAATCTTAAAGAGATAAATAATAAATGAAATTGAAATTCAAAAGGTGGAAAGACCTCTTATTGTTCTTTGAACAATAAGTCTCCTAGTTATTATTAGGTCTTTCCACCTTTCTGTGGAAAGACCTCTTGAAATGCTTATGTTTTTTATTATTCTATTTCTCACCTTATGTTTTGACACCGTAAGACTTATCGAAAAACTTAATAGTTCATTATACTGGATATTTAAAGTTATTTCGAAAAATCACCCCCCATGTTTTAACTTAGACCCCTTATGCAGTTATTGCCCCTTTCATCGTAAAGCTTGTTATCGCTACTCCTCTGAAACGGTAAATCGTAGAGATGCAGAACCTTCACTAACGTCTTTAACTAATTTAGGAGACTTTTTAATCTATTCAGTGCAAAAGTTTTCTTTGACCCCTTCAATGAGTAACTGCCCCTGAAAGTTTATAAATTTCATAAAAAAATAAAAAATTTCAAAACGAGAAGTCGTAGAGACATGAAACCAACTGCATAAGTTTTATTGACCTTTGACCTCAAATTCATTTCAAGGTCAAAGGTCAAGGTCATTCCAAATATGAGGAATAAATTTCTTTTAATAGCTCTTACATCCTTAAACATATACAATCTATCTTCTGTCTGTGATATGCACTCTTAATACTCTTTCAAAGATTTTATTCTTGTACCCTAAGATTGACCCTTTTAAAAGTTATTGCCCCTTGTGCGAAAAACCTTGTTATCGCTACTCCTCAGAAACCATAGACCGTAGAGACACCGAATCTTCACTAATGTCTTAAGGGTCTTCAGGCCTAACCTCACTGTATAAGTGCGAAAGGATCTGATGACCCCTTATGAGTTATTGCCCTTTAACGTCTTTGTACTTACCATTAAACCTTATAACTTGAAAAGTATAAATCGAAGAGGCATGGGATCAATTGCATTGTGACCCTTGACCTTTGACCTTGAATATTTTTCAAGGTCAAAGGTCAAGGTTATTTCATTTTTTTTAAATTTTCACTTTTTTTTATCCTTTTAAGATAATTTTGTTTTCTTATTCATGGAATTTAATTCTAAGAAGTCAGATATAAAACAAAAATTTAAAGAAGGTGGAAAGACCTCTTATTGTTCTTTGAACAATAAGTCTCCTAGTTATTATTATTTTTCTTCCCGGACTTTTGAAACCCCAAGACTTATCGAAAAACTTTATAGTTCATGACATTGGATATTAAAAGTTATTCTGAAAAACGACCCCCCATGTTTGATCTTTGACCCCTTTCAAAGTTATTGCCCCTTTCGCAAGAAATGCTTGTTATCGCTACTCCTTCGAAACCGTAAACCGTAGAAATATGAAACCTTCACTAAAGTCTTCGACTAATTGAGAGGACTCTGGAATCTATTCATTGCGAAAGTATTTGGTGACTCCTTCAATGAGTTATTGCCCCTGAAACTTTTTGAATTTTAGAAATTATTAAAAATTTTCAAAATGAGAAGTGATAGAAACATGGGACCAACTGCATAAGATTCATTGAGCTTTGAGCTTAAAAATCATGTAAAGGTCAAAGGTCAAGGTCATTCCAAAATTGAGAAATTAAGCTCTTTTTATATCTTTTTTGTCTCTTAACATATACAAACTGTCTTAGCATCATTAATATGTACTTTTGAAACTATTTTAAAGATTCAATTCGTATTCCGTAAGATTGACCCTATTAAAAGTTATCGCCCTTTGTGCGGAAAACCTTGTTATCGCTACTACTGCGAAACCATAAACCGTACAAATATGAAACCTTCACTAAAGTCTTCGACTAATTGAGAGGATTCTGGAATCTATTCATTGCGAAAGTCTTCGGTGACTTCTTCAATGAGTTATTGCCCCTGAAAGTCTTTGAATTTTACAAATAATTAAAAATTTTCAAAACGAGAAGGTATAGAGACATGAGCCCAACTGCATAAGATTCCTTGACCTTTGAGCTTAAAATTCATGTATAGGTCAAAGGTCAAGGTCATTCCAAAACTGAGAAATTTAGCTCTTTTTATATCTCTTTTGTCTTTCAACATATGCTTAATGTCTATGCATCATTAATATGTACTTTTAAAACTGTGTCTTAGATTTCATTCTCGTCCCTTAAGATTGACCCTATTAAAAATTATTGCCCCTTGTACGAAAAACATTTAATTGCTATTGCTCCAAAACCCTAAACCGCAAAGACACGAAACCTTCTGTAATGTCTTATGGGACTTTAGGCAAAACTTTTATGTTCAAGTGCAAAAGGATCTGGTGACTCCTTGAATGAGTTACTGCCCTTAAATGCTTTTGTGTTTACTATTAAACATTGTAACTTAAAAAATTTAAGTCATAGAGACATGGGGTTAATTACAATGTGACCCTTGACCTTTGACCTTGAATATGACTTGAAGGTTAAAGGTCAAGGTCACCTAAAAAAAAAAATTTCATTTTCATTTTTTTTCTTCTTTTAAGCCATTCCTGGTTTCTTTTTTATGAAATTTAATTTTAAATAGATAAATATTAAATGAAATTGAAATTCAAAAGGTGGAAAGACCTCTTATTGTTCTGTGAACAATAAGTTTTCTAGTGTTTTTTATTCTTTTTCTGCCGGACTTTTGAAACCGCAAGACTTATCGGAAAACCTTATAGTTCATGATATTGGATATTTAAAGTTATTCCGAAAAACGACCCAAGAAGTTTGAACTTTGACCCCTTTCGAAGATATCGCCCTTTACGCAAGAAATGCTTGTTATCGCTACTCCTCCGAAGCCGTAAACCGTATAGGTATGAAACCTTCACCAATGTCTTTGACTACTTGAAAGGATCTTTCAATCTATTCATTGCGAAAGGATCCATAGACCCCTTATATGAGTTATTGCCCCTGAAAGTTTTTGAATTTTACAAATAATTAAAAATTTTCAAAACGAGAAGTCGTAAAGACATGGGACCAACTGCATATGATTCATTGACCTTTGACCTTAAAATTTATGTAAAGGTCAAAGGTCAAGGTCATTCTAAAAATGAGAAATTAAGCTATTTTAATCTCTTTCAACTTATATTTTCTGTCTGTGCATCATTAAAATGCACTCTTAAAACTATTTCAAAGATTTCATTCTTGTCCCCTAAGATTAACCCTTTTAAAAGTTATATCCCCTTGTGTGAAAAACCTTGTTATCACTACTCCTCCGAAACTGTAGACCGTAGAGACATCAAACCTTCACTAATGTCTTAAGGGTCTTTAGGCTTAACTTCACTGTATAAGTGCAAAAGGATCTGATGACCCTTATGTGAGTTATTGCCCTTTAACATCTTTGTACTTACTATTAGACATTATAACTTGAAAACTATAAGTCATAGAAGCATGGGGTCAATTGCATTATGGCCCTTGACCTTTGACCTTGAATATTTTTCAAGGTCAAAGGTCAAGGTCATTTCAATTTTTTTTAAATTTCATTTTTTCTATGCTTTAAGACAATTCTGGTTTCTTTTTCATGGAAATTAATTTTAAGGAGTCAAAAATATAAAAATTTGAAATTCAAAGAAGGTGGAAAGACCTCTTATTGTTCTGTGAACAATAAGTCTCCTAGTTCCTATTATTTTTCTTCCGCTGATTTTTTGTTTCGACATTTATCGAAGAGACTTTTTGTTCATCGTAAAGGTCATTAAAAGTTAGGAACAGATTTGACCCAACGCATATGAACTATGACCCCTTTCAAAGTTATTGCCCCTTTCACAAGAAATGCTTGTTATCGCTACTCCTCTGAAACCGTAAACTGTAGAGGTACGCATGGTTAACCAATGTCTTCGACTAATTTAGTCGGTTCTCCGAACTGGGAAGTGCGAAAGAATTCCTAAACCCCTTTAGTTATTGCCCCTGAAAGTTTTAAAGCTTACAAAAATTTTTTTAAAATTTTAAACGACAAGTGGTAAAGATATGGGACCAACTGCATGAGATCTTATGACCTTTGACCTTGAAAAGTAGGTCAAATCAAAGGTCAAGGTCATTAAAAAAATGAAAAAATTAAGCCTTTTTTGTAGCTCCTTCGTTCTTCAACAAATTTTAAACACCTTTGCATCTTTAATATGTACTCTTAAAACCATTTCAGAGATTTCATGCTTCTCCCCTAAGATTGACCCCTCTAAAAGTTAATGCCCCTTTCAGTGTAAACCCTTGTTATCGCTACTCCTCCGAAGCCGTAAACTGCAGACGTTTGAAACCTTCAACAAAGTCTACGACTAATTTAGAAGACTCTTGAATCTATTCATTGCGAAAGGATTTGTCAACCATTCTTAGTAGTTATTGCTCCTTACAGTTTCTGATGTTTACGAAGAACTAAAAACTTTTTAACGACAAGTTGTAAAGACATGGGGACAATGCATGAGATCTTTCTACCTTTGACCTTGAAGATAAGGTCAAGGTCAAAGGTCAAGGTCATTGGGAAAGTATTAAAATTGCTTATATATGGGTTTTGTTAAAATGACCTTGACCTTTGACCTTGACCCTCACTCAAAAGTAATAAAGAACTAGTGCTAATTGTAACGGGGACCGTTACAGATGTTCCCCAAACGCTCCCCAACTCCCTTTTGGTGCCATATTCCCTATAAGCTTCATTAAATAAGACAAACTCGTTGCATTTGATACTTTAATTAACAATGTTTACCCAGAAGTGTACCAATTTCATTCAAATTTTAGCATTGCACGCGTGCGCATGTGAATGCACGTGCGTAATGACGATATAATCTTGTCTTCACAATCTATAGATTTTAATATACTAAATATCAAAGTATTTAATCCAAAAGTATTAAGAAATACGCTTATTCAAGTGTATTTTTGATTTTACTCATTTCTAGTGCACGCAGCTTGTAGAAGTCCATTACATCTATCTATGTTCTAAATCCCACCCTGTTTGGTTAAAAACCAAGGGAGTTATAGCTGTTCAAAGTTTCAGCCAATCAGATTGCAGCGCACGTACACGCACATGTATGCATGTGCATGGTGACCATACTTTCTTGTAGAAGTCCATTATATCTATCTATGCTCCAAATCCCATCCTGTTTGGTTGAAAAACAAGGAAGTTATAGCTGTTTAAAGTTTCAGCCAATCAGATTGCAGCGCACGTACACGCACGTGTATGCATGTGCATGGTGACCATACCTTCTTGTAGAAGTTCATTTTATATATCTATGTTCCAAATCCCATGCTGTTTGGTTGAAAACCAAGGGAGTTATAGCTATTTAAAGTTTCAACCAATCAGATTGCAGTGCACGTGCATACACGTGTTTTAATTATAATTGCTATACATCATGTTGTAGGATATCGTAATGCATGGCTATGTTCAAAATTTCAAAGGATTTCGTCAAAAAAACATGAAAGATATTGAGACTTTAGTTTCAGCCAATCAGAGCGAAGCGCACGTGCATGCGCGTTAGATCTTGCTATTTTGACCATGCTATCTTGTCTATACTACTAATGTATCCTTACATTATGAGTTTCAAAAAATTTCATCAAAAAATAAAAAAGTTACGGCAATATCCATTATATTGGTCATTTCACG
The DNA here is from genome assembly GCF_032062105.1 of Saccostrea cuccullata. Taxonomy (NCBI): domain Eukaryota; kingdom Metazoa; phylum Mollusca; class Bivalvia; order Ostreida; family Ostreidae; genus Saccostrea; species Saccostrea cuccullata. The sequence goes on along the minus strand of NW_026918585.1, from coordinate 111 downwards.
TGTTGCACGTGCGCGCTCTTGCAAGCACGTGCGCGCAAAATGACCTTCGTTCGGCAACTCTACATAACATGCCTACTGACCCTAAAAAGGTTTCACCTAAGTCGGATGTAT
>NW_026918584.1:0-14204 GCF_032062105.1 Saccostrea cuccullata | reverse complement strand
CTCTGCCTCCCATATGGTTATAATGGCAAAGTCCATGTTTTGCTGTGGCCGGAAAACCAAAAATATGTGTCGGATCAAAAAGTAGAATAGGAGGTGCACAATGGCAATATGTAATAAATATTCTGTGAAAGTTTCATTAAATTTCACTCAGTGATATAAGAGGAGTTGCTGATAAGAGATGGGTATCCCAAAGCGTAACAGACATGTGGACATCCCGTTCACTATATAGTATGTACCCTCCCGTTTTTTTTCTAGCGGGGGTTATAAAAATGCTGGGTCCTAATATGCTTCTGTACATTAACGACAGTATAATATCACGACTTATATATTGTAATAGCATTTTAAACTTATTAAAAATCTTATTTCATCTAAAAGTTATTGAAAATTCAAATTTTTGGGCGGGTTTGGTTGACACATATTTGCACTTTCACAAATTTTAATTTTATTTTTAATACTTAGGAAAAGTGACAATCTTGTTGTGTATTAATGAAAAATATTAAAACCATAATCCAGAAAATTCAGAGTAGAAATGTTCGGAAAGCAAAACATACACACGGTATATTGTCAGTCCATGCAGTTGTGGTAAGCAGACTTTAACAATTGAACACACCCGGTGAATCATAAACCTTAAAGATATGTATGCCGTGTTAAACAGTATTTTTGCACAACTGAAACCGAACAAAAATTTCTGGAGTATGATAAGCTACCAAAAATGAAGCATTCTTGCAAATTCAACGAAATTTTATTCGGTATTAACAAAGTACTGGTCAGGAAAAGAACACGATATTCTCATGCATATTTATAAAGGACTGACGTTTATCCTGGATCTGCGCATGTGCGCGGGAAAAGCATCTCGAAAATCATCAAGTCGAGGAAAATATTTTTTGTGACGTTTGTTCAGTGAGGGACACAAATAGACCAATCAGCTCAATGAGTTGCATTTAATGCATTTATGGGTTACTACATAAAATACTACATGTGTTTTTCAAAAAGGCTAGTTTTTTTAAATCGCTCTCAGAAAGACTTGATGATTTATGTACATTATTATCTACTAATCCCATGCTCATATTTGCATACAAATGATTAACAATGATGAAAATTAAACTTTTCCCCACTCCATTGTACAGGTCCGTTTGTTTAGAGTTTCCCCGTGCTGTACTGCTAGTGGACATTTTCGGTTGGGTGAATATTTACGGATCTTCAGTATGGAGCGCATCATGCGCAAAAGATGTTTTATGTCAAATACAATGTATGGAAAGTAATTTAAACTGCTATGTTTACACCCTGAATGGGATATAGTCAATTATCCCTTTTGGCTTTTTATGAACTACATAACATATGTAGATGAAACTTACATACCATACATCTTACCTTCTTAGAAATATAGTTGGGCTAATAAAATAAAATTGGTCAAGAAATCCCAGGCCTCTAAAAACTATTCCAGTTTGAGGGCACAACTAAGCATTTCGATGAACACCATTAAGAAAAATTAATTCAGGTAGGTAGCATCGGTTTTTTTTAAAAAGTGGGTGGGGGGTTAGAACAGTTAGAATAAAAATCAACTAGCTCGAAGAAATCTGACAAGTAAAATGGGTTCCAATATCTTTCACTACGAAATTTTATTCATTCACTACAATTTACTGCCAAACTCCAAATTTCAGTTTCGAATTAGCCCGAGCCAATGCTGATAACCTACTTGCAAGATTTTTGTATTATTTTCAAGGGGTCAGAAATACTGTGGTTCATATGTAAAGAATATAAATATATTATTTAGTAGTATTCTGGTGTTGGCATTCGGTATATTGTGCAGATTTATACATGATATTCTGTGGAATACGATTTGTTGTTTTGAACCATTAAGAAATGCAGAATTGAATGTATCTAATAACCATTTTGATTGATCAAGTTATATCATTTGTTTGTATTCGTTATTTCATTTTGGCACAACATGGTTTCCACACTTCTTTATCAATAGTCGCTGACAGCTGTAGAAGTTCACCCAACCGAAAATGTCCATTGACAAAGACAATTGCACGTGATTATTCCTCGGTACAAAAAGAAACCAACTCTGAGGTGCTCTCAATATTGACAATTCCTAACCTCGTGTTTGTAGTAAAAACGTAGTAGACCATCATGCTTTTCGTTTCATTCACGAGTTTGGACCATTGTTTGCTGTAAACATGCGAGACAACGTGGTCATGAATATTTCAATAAGGGTATATTCGATTAAGCAACACGGGTTACACGAGTCACTAGAGTTGTAAATAAAACAACCTATCTTCGACACGGGTGATCAACCCGTGTTACGCGAGTATACTCCTCAGTTTACCTGGAGTAACAGGTGAAAAAAATGGCGGGAAGTGAAGTCGCATTATTGTTAAGTTAAATGCGAAAACTGTTTCTGCATAAAGAACGAGTGCACTTATGGGCCCCGGTAAAATGTGAAAAAATAAATAATCAAATTAAGCAAAAATTTTCATTTCAAATTATTAATTGATATCTAAACCATACGGCTCAACAAATTTTACCGATGAAATCCACGAATATACAAAGAACAAAACTATACAATGTGGTAGGGGTCAGCCGACATTGGCGATTTTCTATAGTAAATCGAGAACGGTCATTCATTTCATAGCCTTTGTTAACTATGAGCCTAACGTTGTGCAAACTTGTGCGAATGATAAAAGACGCATATTACATTTATAAAACTTGTGTGAAAGTATGAAATTTGCACACGATTAGGCTCGTACTTAAAATATTAAAAATGTATAAAAAGTACAATGTTTTTCCTATAGCAAGTGAGAGCTATTTACCTGTATGACCCATGTTGAACCCACGTGTGGAATAAATTATTTAAAATACTGATAGTCACGTGAGTTCTACCCAGGTAAACATTCCTCAAAGGTGCTCACTGTAAAACATAAGCAGGTTTTGTTTCAGTAAGTCAAAGCCGTGCCGCTTAGAGATGTTTATATGTATTTGTTTTTAAGAACACGGGAGGGTAAGGAGATCTAAGTGTCGTTCTTAAAGTGTCAAACATTAATAACCTTCATGCAAGACAATGAAACAGGTATTGAAAGCCACCTATAACACTCCTTTTCAATTTCAAATTCAATGAAACTTATATTAATGTTAATTTTCAAATGCAAGAGTACCAATTTGTTAGTTTAATCATTTTAGATACAGGCAACTACACAACTTCATTCCATATTTTTAAAAACAGGTTTGGCACAAGAAATATCATTTCGCAAACGCGCCCGACTATGATCCACCATCAGATTGTTCAAGTATCGATTTAAATATTTACATAAACGAAACTAAAAGAAGGTTCGGTACGACTTTTCCGGATTTATAGGGTATTCATAGGCCTTTCAAAATATTCAATTGTTTCAAATCCATGCTGATTTAAGTGGCGCTTAACATGCTTTTTAATTAGAAATATCCAATAGTATCTAATTATTACCAATAGAAAACCATTTGGTTATATATTTTGAAGTAAAATGGCACATCAAAAGGGCCCATTAAGTATTGCTTAAGTGCACTTGTCCTTTGTCAGTGTTTGTATTAGAAATTTACAACGTCATTGAAAAAAGTCTGCATTATAATTTTGACCCCCCCCCCTCTCCCTCGCCTTTTTTTTTTAGTTTTTAGGTCAACCTCTTAAAATTACTGTTGACAGTTTTTTAATTTTTTAAAACAAAGAAGTTTATCCAGTTTTTTTTAAATCTACCTATAATTGTTGCTCGAACCTCTGGAACAAAAGAACTAAAACCAAAAACTTACGTTGATTGTAATTTTTTTAAATTAACTGTTTTGGAAATTGTAACCATAGAAACATTCTTAATTCTTTTCAAGAAGAATAAAATCGCAAAATTAAATGTTGGTCGTAGGTGAAAGTTCTTTTGTAAAACGGGTCCCTTGATTACAAAAATGTCTAATAGATGCATATTGATTCACTAAAATTATTCGTATAGATTCAACAATCGCAGCATAGATATGTAGATATGTCGTGTTAATTACCGTATGAAGTTAAATTATTATTATTAATTATAATAATTCAGGTTTAAGATAATTACAGGATCAAATGTGAGAGCAATATCAGTTACATGCATGTCTTACAATGTAATCTTATAAATATGGAGGTCGGGTCCCCAGAACCAACCGATTCTTTGTTTACAATAAATGTTATAAGTACATGTATATAGAAATTACCTTTTCAGCCTTTAATTACAATCATAATAATTATTGAACAATTTCATGCGTATTTTTAAAAATTTAATTGAAATATTGAACATTACGAGGGGCTATCAGAAAGTTCGTGAGCTAGCGCCATAAAATTAAAACCGCTTTAGGTACACGAATGAATTTTTAAATATCTAGTTATCATCATCTTTTCTATCTATAGAATAAATTACAAATCATAAAGAGCTTAGTCCACGAACCATCAAAAAATGCCTCTTGCAAAATATTAACGCAATTTTTTTCATAGACAGTATAGACTTTAAGCTTTTCATAACCGTTTTTCTTTTTTCAATACCTATTATACTTTTTAAAAACGAGGTCTTGCAATATGGCAAAGTTTTCATAATGCAATAGGAACGTCATTTTTGTAATGTAACGTCACGTCAATTGGCGATAGAATGACCTTGCTATTACAGACATATACGAGTATATGGCTTTAAATGCAATAATTAGTATCAGATATTTATCTTATCAACTTCATAATCAATTATTTAAAACAAACCAGAAGTCTCTGTCGAGACTGAAGCTCTACTGGTTTGAACTTATAGCAAAGGAAGAGAAAAGTACTTAAGCAGCTGGGATTTGAAACTTTACAACAGCAATAAATAGAATAATGATTGTTGATAAAGTCTCTTTATGTTCTTAGTGTAGTCTACTTGTGTGCCAAGTTATATTGAAATCAGACCAAAACTGTAGGAGACGTAGCATTTTGAAACAATTTTACAGATATTTCTATTTTTAGTAACCATGGCAACACCGTTCATCGAAATCAAAAACTGATACACAGATTTATGTATCTTAGTGTAGTCTACTTGTGTGCCAAGTTATACTGAAATCAGACCAAAACTGTAAGAGGAGTAGCATTTTGAAAGAATTTCACAGAAAATTCTATTTTTAGTAACCACGGCAACACCGTTCATCGAAATCAAAAACCGATACACAGATTTATGTATCTTAGTGTATTCAACTTGTGTGCCAAGTTATACTGAAATCAGACCAAAACTGTAGGAGGAGTAGCATTTTGAAAGAATTTCACAGAAATTTCTATTTTTAGTAACCACGGCAACACCGTTCATCGAAATCAAAAACCGATACACAGATTTATGTATCTTAGTGTAGTCTACCTGTGTGCCAAGTTATATTGAAATTAGACCAAAACTGTAGGAGGAGTAGCATTTTGAAAAATTGTCTACAGACAGACGGACAGACAGACAGACAGACAGGTGGACGGACGCCGGACGCATTACTATCGCATAAGCTCTTCTGGTCTCTGACCAGTAGAGCTAAAAAGATGATAATTCTGACTGAATAGAATTTAAAAAATATTGGAAATCACTTCCGCTGCCGTAGATTTAGATCCATAAAATAGTTGATATTGGAGCCTTTTCAAAATCTAGATCTAATTTATTACCGGTACATTACTTGAAAAGAAGTACACGATAGTTGATAGTTGACTTTTTTACTATACATTTTTAATAACTTGGCGAGCGCCCGCGAACGTGCGGTCTGTTGTACAGGCCTCAGCTGTTAACCAATTTTCATAGGCGAGCGAGAAATATCAGCGAAATTCGCGCACACCTCAACCTCGCAGATATTTATCTTCGCGAACCAGCCAATCGCTGGATCATGTTTAATCCAGTAAAATAATCAATGTATGCTGGACGGCAATGCCTAGGTCACATTTAAATTTTTCTGGTCTTGTCGGCTGAAAGAACATGATCGGGCGACACAGTATGGGGCGACACAGAGCAGTCACATTCATTCCTAGGGACACCGATGTTTTGGATAAACAGAACAAAAAATTTTTTTTCTTTAGAAATCAGCAATATTTTTCATAGATCTATGTTCAGATAGGTGACGTGAGTAATGTTTGCAAGTCAAAGTCGCAGAATGTTATAAAATTGGGACTCAATGTTGAAAATGTGTGCAAAATTTTGTCTGGAATTGCATAAAAACGACAAATGGTGCATACATGTACATGTATCTAAGCAACAAAGAATACTTAAATTAAGATTTCTTTACTCGGATGATCGAAGGTTGGTCGACGGATAACTTCAATTGAAGAAATCGGCCACCGACGCATAAAAAATTATAACTTGGACCGATGGACACAAAATTGGTCGGCCGACAAAAAAAGAGATCAAAATCGGCCAAGACTTCGGCCTATGAACTGAGGATTGTCACCCGAAGAATCCCATTTTTGTTTCAAAACCCGTCGGCCGTTGGTCGTTTTTGGAAATATGACTGGGGTTTATTTGTAATATGTCGTAAATAAATAAATGAATTTATTATGTTTTTTTAACTTGTGCATTGCTTGTCGTTTATCACTTTCCATTTCATGTGTAGTATTGCGTTTGTAATTCTTATAAACACACGTCAAGATAAAAAGTGAAATACAGGTACAGATATTAACATTTTACTAATATTTATAGGGAAAGATTGATTTACTCAAAAAAGCCCCTTAAAAAGGCCTTACTAAAGACAGCATAAGAAGACAGTGAAAAATGATCTCTGTTCATGTTCTTGAAATCGAAAAAACGTGCATATCGTATAAGCAGTTTCATAAAAAAGAGGTGGGGGGGGGGTTAATACATAGGATGAACATATATACAAAGTTCTGATTTTTTTTTAAAGAAAATATACCCGTGTCCAGTAAATTATATAATTTTGAAGTCTAGTTTTAGACAAGTTCTGTAGTTCACATTAATGCTGATAATATGTTGACGGTGCGACCGTCAGAGCGAGCGCAGACTCTTCTATTATTTTAATTTAGATCGGGCTCGTCAAACCGCACGTAACATTTGGTGCATCTAGACTCTGACGTCACATGACGTAGTATGTAAGTTACAAATACCAAGAAAAAACTGAACAGTGCTGAAAGTTAATAAAAAAGTTACATTTACTATTTATCTTCAATATGTATCCATACGCAACTTTGCTAAGTGATGCATTGTGGGTCAAAATTACTGCAGCAAAAAATTCTAAAGAATGAATGTGCAGTAGTCCGAATTTTCTCTTCGCCCAGGCGTTGTCGTTAGAGCTCGCAGTTACGAGCGTCGCTTGCTGTGCTCGCTATAATTGTATGTAATGAACGTATAATTTATGGCAAAGCATGGACCCCCCCCCTCCCCCGGCCTCTTCTAACGTGTAGTGATAAACTACTGATCTTAGTACGTAGTAGCGGATCCAGCGATATTCAGATATTAAATGCAGAGGAAGACATAGTCCCCCACCCCACCTTTTCCCTATACCTTCCCCAGAGGACACTTAATAGTTTTCTGAAGTTGGTGGAAAGAAGTGTGTATATTTATGCAGAATTTTTTTAGCAGAATTCACACTTTTAGGTATTTCAAATGGAACTGGTTTATTTTCATTCTCAAAATATATTTGATTCAGGTTCTTTGGGGTGGGTTTTCAAGGTTTTATGGCTCAAAAAAAAATTTATTTAAAGTTATTCAAACATAAAAGTAAAACAATAGGCATTCGAATGAAATTTAAGCCCTTCCCCCGTACGTGTTACAGATCTAAAATAAGTTAATTAATTGCATATAATTTGTGCTTTGTTATCTACCAGTATACAGTTATTTACTACAAGGAAAGTATTGGTTGAAAGGAAAGTTTTAGAAAACATCACAAAAACAACTCTGCGTCATGCACAAGTAATTTACATTTACAGATTTACACGCTGTGTACTCAGGATTTTTTAAATATTAAACTCTGGATATTTGTAAACAAATATCTATTCATCTTTGTCAAATTATATATCAGTTTTTTTTATAACACCCCATCCCAAGCTATAATAATAATAAACATTATCTAGGGTCATCTATCATAGGCTTAGTCCCCCCACTTTTTTTTTTACAAAGATATACATAATATAGGCATTGTAAATTGGACCTTACATTTTTGTGTTGGTTTAACAGCCCCCCCCCCCCCCACACACACACACACTCACACTTTCAATAAGCCCCCCATTTCAGTTTTCTTCCGAGGCCTATGTATATTTTAAATTAAGCTCTTAATTGTTTCTGCAAACAAATTTGAAACCATTTCTCTATATTATATAATGCATTTGAAGAAAGTTGAAAATTACTTTTCACGTTTTTATGCAAGTGCATGAAAATTATCTACGCGTATTTAATGCAGTGAAATGAATGTTATTTAGGAACTGAAATAAAAACCGATTGTTGCTACATGTGATACTATATAATACAATTACATGTATTGTATGCATCGACGTGGGGACTTGTTAAAGCGGACATGTGCAACTGATGTGCAAACACGTGAGTTCTACTTTGAATCCAGTTTACAGAGGTGCTAATTTTTTTCATAATAGAAAATTTTCCGTTTCAATAAAATGAATTTAACAAAGCGACATAAAACTAAATCTGTAAAATAAAAAAAAAGGATTTTCTCCCCTGTCTTCCTGGCATTGATTCCTAATGATTGCATCTATTATGACGTCATAAATGACGTACACCTGAGTAACGTCATGTACATTTGTGATTACCTAACAGTTTTCCTCCTTTGATTTCAGAAAATGTAATTTTTAAATTCTTTACCACATTAATTGTCTTCTGCGAATAATTGACTGCTTTTGCTATCACCTTGTGTGTTATCTATTTATTCGATGTCGTGTGACCCACCAATTAGTGACTGACTCTAAAAAAAATTACCGATTCATGATAACAACAAAGTTTAAATTTAACTCTTAATTCCTTACTCGTCAAAGCCATAAACAACAATAATAATTGACATGAAAGTTTGTATTTGCGGTATTCATACATATAATTTTAAAGTTTGAAAGTTGTACTTGCCTGTAAATCAATCTAACTTTGAAAAAAAAGTCGATAAAGCGGCATTTTTTTTAACCCATGAACCCATCATATTTATTCCAGCAGTCAGACGTGTCTATAAGTGCCTCAGTTAATATTTTCTTACTTGTGGGATATGAGTGTCTATTCACTCTCATAATCAATATTATACACCTTTCTAATTGATCCTTTAAAGTTTACGTAATAGAGAAAGACAAATATGGTGGTTCTTGATCATAGCTTTTTTACACGCGTTGACATTTTATTTTATTTTATTTCAACATGAGCACACTCGTTACCGCAAAATATTTTCATTGGAAATTACTTCTCGAACAGTTATGATTATTTTTCTGTTTCAATATTTTGCGGTAACGACTGTGCTCTATGTGAAAACCACGATTAATTATGTAAAATTTGAGCATTTTCCGGAAAATCTCGAACCATGCTGCGGTTTAGAATTTAATATGACATCGTAATATCCGGTTTTGACGAAATTGTTGCACATGTGAAATCTATCGATGTTCTAGGTTGATAATAACCCAAAACATATTTTCTAACGTCCTTTTCATAATTTACAAATTTGCTAGGCCAAATAAGGCATTTTGTGGGTCGAATTCTTTCATCTTTTGAAAATTAGTAATGTTTTATAAGCAATGGTATGCCCATGCGGCGCAACCTCGAAAACGGCGTTTTTTCGACCTAAGTGTAACTAAGTAAAAACTATTGTGACATGAAAATTTGACATCCAAATATCCCGTTAATTCAGGTATGTGTTGGGACACTATTGTTTCATAAAATATTAAATTTTTACCTCATTCTTGGAGTTCTATGAAATTTTATCGTAAATTTTACATGGGATATCCAAACAATTATGGCCTTAAAATGACGTCAAAAGGGGGGGGGGGGGTCCTTTTCCAACATTCTATAAAGTTTTGCCTATAGAAAAACTGGTATACACCTAGGAAATGTTTAAACTGGCTACGGAGAAATAATATGCATCTAGATTACATGTTTTTAATGCCAAAATAGATTCAGATAGAAAAGGAATGCACAGTTAATGTCGATTTGTTGTCAAGGTGTGAAAAATCAATCACGTCAAAAAATGACGTTGATCATGTGTTGTAGATATTGAACTCCAAAAAGCATATATGCTGGTACAATCAAGCAAGGATCTCTGCCATTGTATAAATCTATTTGCAATAGTATATGCCCTGAAAGCCGCTGTTCATGATATTGTATAGTCATATAAACAATATGGATTGAGGTCCTTCCTCAGCTCCAGGGAATCTCATCAAAATAAATGTATGATGTAGAAAAAGCAGACATTGAAAAACATTGACGTTGTCGGACGTCATAAAACTAAACGGCGACAGCGCCGGGTGGTGATATAATGTCGCTTTTATTTTGTAATAATTTGGGAAATAATGAACATAATCAAGCTAAAATTTTTAACATTTCTTAATTTTTTTTTTTGTTTTATGTTCCTTAAAAATTTTTTAAGCTCAGACTACATAGTACTAATTTTATAGCCTCAGTCCACGAACTTTTTGATAACCCCTCGTATTTTTACATACTCAAAATTAAAATCCACAGCCATGTAAGACCATGAAAATCACATTATCTCAAGTTTTCTTTCTAACCGGTGTCACATTTTTTGTAAAAATATATGTCTCTCACATCTTATGACTAACACTTTATTAATAAAAAAAATTTCAGCTGTGGTACTTTTCTGACCAATTATTATACCCCCATGCAAAATGTTACGGGGGAGAGAATACAGGCACGTAGCAGCTGGTGGAGGCGCTCCCCACTCCTTTTTTTCCCAAACATCTCTTACTTTTAAAAAATCGTCATTGCTTTTGAAGACCACAGATAGCTTCCTCTCTCTTTTTCTTACAGTAAAGCCAAGCAAGGGTGAAGTCGTCTTGTATGAATAAAATTTGGTGCTGAAGGAAGTGGGACCTACACCCCCCCCTCCTCTAACTAAATAGGAGTTTCATTTTTATTTCTCTGGCTTGCCCCCCCCCCCCCTTCAAAACGATGGTACGTCACTATTATATTTAATACGTGTACTATTGACATGTATGTATGTGAGCATATTTTTATTCTACTTTTTTATTTTAATAAGAGGAGTTGTTAAATAATATTGCAAGGATAAATAAATCTAAATAATCTTATTAAATACATGTTGTATCTGTATATTTAATACATTTTGTTGAACAATTAATTTCAGCTTTGAGGTCTCGTATTTAATTATTTGCCATTCTTTATTTGATAATTTGATGTTGTTTATTAATCAATTGTTTGTCCTGTTCAAACCAGATATACAGGGAATATATTATTTTCCCCGCCATATTTATACAACACTAAACAACACGAGATGTTTTATTTAGATCACTAGAGTTCAATCAGTGAGCATGCGCATATTTAACACTAGTGCGACACGGGTTGTCTTAATCGAATACACTCTAAGAGGCGGTTTTTTATCCGACACGGAGAGAAAATAGTTTTTACCAAATAATATTTCGTAACTTTTAAAAGTGATGGAGTGGAATTGTCTTATTTGCAGAAAGTATATAACTTATATAACTTGATGAGACACCACATATATTTATTACTTTTAAAATAAAACACTAATACGGCATATATAGCTTTAACAATAACAGAGCCCGTGTCCTGTTTACGAAAACTGTGTACGTTTCACGGGTGTGTTCAATTGGCTAAACTATGTATACAACACTAAGCGCGGATTGACGATGCTTGTATAGGGGTTTTGCTTTTGAACATTTCTACTCTGAATATAGTTATTTTTCTGGATTAAAGTTTTAAGAGTCTTTCTCTGTAAGAATCAAGGATTTAAGAAAAGAGTTGGAAATGGTACATCACAGATTTGGCTGATTGTTTGCATGTAATGTAGAAACGCCATGTATAGAACATTTTTGGGGTCAATTTTTTTTTATTTTGAGTCCCGGTTGCCATGGTAACCAAAACCACCATTTTGAGGCAAAAAATGCAGAGCAACATTCTGAAAGTATACCATCTTCATCATAAATTTCTATTTTCTACATATTATTTACAGATTTAATTGTTGCCTACTCTGATAGATTACTTGTTATATTATTGCTTTAAAAAACTAAAAGTAAAACAAATCACACTAATAAACCTCGTCACTTTAATATATTATGAGAAACAAGTTTGGCTTTCCAGAAAGCCTGAAATGTCATCTCTTTGGTATCAATAATGTCAAAGAAATAAAACAGAAAGGGAAATATTTGAATGCAATGAATATATGGATTATTACACTTGAAGTTCCCAAATGACTTATATTCAGCAAACTCCACAGTAAAGTAGGCAGTTTCTTTTGGCCGCAGTATATATATGAAAAGCATGGACGTCTGCGAGAGCACCCAAGGCGATTTTTAGTGAAATTTCATTCTACTTTCTAGCGGTCTTTGTGCTTCTGGGTGTTTACAATTTACTTAAATTATAATACTTTCCTTGAACTATATTTTCTTAACTCAATACGGAATTATCAACAATAATTATCATTCATTTAAAAGGAGCTTATCATTAAAGTTTGACAGGAATTAACTTAATAAGTCCAATTACAGACTAAAAAATTAACATAAAATTAGTGTTGACCACTCTTCGTTAATTTTTTGCAGAATCTACTTTTGTGCGAGAACCAGTTTTCCCTTCGCGTCAACAAATCTATATATAGAAATCATGTCATTGTCAATTCTCCTTGTGTGGCTTACCAATTTAATAAGGCATAGTATTGAGGATCAATATATATACGACACACCGAAACTATAGATATTTATAAGTATCGTACTTCTTTTCTAAATTTTCCTTGGCTTTCAAATAGGCCTAAACCGAAAGTAGATCACACACTCCTAAGCTAATTCTTCTAAAAGAAAACCAGTTTACAGGCTACTTGGAACTCTGTAAAACATCGAGGACTCCCGAAAGATTAATGGAGGCTTACACTAGGACTTCACTTCCGGCATACAATCTTAATGTGTCATCTCCCGAGGGAGATGACAAAAAGGTACTAGTTGATAAATTAAAAAAAAATTAAGTGTTACTATAGCAACAAAAAATCGGGAAAAATCACTATAATTACGTTATCATTATGAAGAATCTATGTCCTTGGCATAATTTAATTTCTTGAATTAAATAGATAACACTTATTATATTTGTAATTTCACTTATCTACATTAAAAAAAATTCAAATGTCCAAAATCACGCTCCTATGTTACCAAATAGTTTAATTTGTACACTTCTTAGAATGATTGCTATCGCAATTTTTGTGATACTAACAAGTATTCAACAAATAATATAGTAGCTTCATTCATGATAATTTTTTTTTCAATAAAATAAATTGAATTTTCAATAATTGTATTTCACTAAATAGCAAAATAAAAGTTCATGATTTAATAAAAGACGGTTAATATGGCAGCCAATAGTTCAGGAAATTATTTATTTACATTTTTAATATATAAAATCAACTGCCTTATTGCACGATTATATATTTTCCTCAATAAAATAAATCACATTAACCTTGTCATTTCAAGGCAAAAAAAAGGCAGTTGCTATGGTAACCAAAAAAATTCAGGAATGATCAGAATAATCATTGATGTATCAGTATAAAAAAAAACCTTCACCACTGCCACCACTTCTAATTTAATTCATTTACTCGAACAAAACAGATGAATTCAAAATTAACCACAGGCACCTGAAGTATGGATGATAACCCCCCCCCCCGTAGATATTTAAACTGTATTACAATTAACCAATCAGATTACGCGAAACAGAAAAGCAGCTCCAAAACCTCCTCCAACGCTGCCAATGGAGAAAATTTTATGTATCCGATTAATAAATCGTCCGATTATGGCATATCAAAAGCAATAGCGGGGTTTAGGTTTAAGAGTTTAGTAAAAGAACATCTCCCAGACAGAGTGTTTGCAAAATTATGATAGGTAACACTGTAATTACCTTGGAAATCTGTCTCGAAGCGGGGAACCCCCGTTTATTTACGACTTTTGTTTCTTACCTTGTGTATTTTTATTATATCGAATAGGGCCATTCTTTGAACGTGAGAAAAAGTACAATCTGCTTGCATACACATGTATAACGACATATAGA